>NC_058404.1:143997588-144037718 GCF_002201575.2 Neomonachus schauinslandi
AAAGAAAGAAAGAAAGAAAGAAAGAAAGAAAGAAAGAAAGAAAGAAAGAAACTGGCAGTTTTTGAGCCCAGTCACTGTGCTGAGAAAGTTCCCGAGCAGCAGGTTTCCTGTCTTTCCATCTTGGAATCCCCTGCTCCAGGTCTTACCGGAGCATCTCCTCCTATGATACTCTACAGCTATGGTCCGACCCCTGCAGCATGTGCTTGCGAGTTCCCAAGGATGATGGAACTGGAAGAGAGCTTTTTTGGGAATAACTGTCCGAATAGAGTCAGATAACATCCTTGAAGTAGCCACTGCTAACTCCCAGAAGGCTATGCTCCCGGTCAGACCTGGCACCCGCGGGAGGCAGGCGGCTGCCCTGGAGGTCATCGCTTGCCCTGCTTTGAGTCTGTTCTGTGCCCTGTGCTGGCCTGGAATAAACTATGGCATCCTGTTAAGGGGTCTCTCTCCCCGCACCTGCTTCTCACACAGCAGACATGTCTTGTTCTTTTCTTTCCTCTTCCTGGTCCAGAAAGTAGGTAAGAAATGGAGAAGAGGAGCAGGGGACCACTTCAGAGTGTGTGGCTGCTCCTTCAGTCAAGGTCACGGAGAGGAAAGGAACGTCCTGTCTCAAAGGAATTCTTCCTCTCTAACAGCGTGTGTCTGCGCATGTGCTGGAGGAGGGGCGGGGGCAGAGGGGGGGCGGGGGAGACTGGGAGGTGAGACCTCCGCGGGGGGGCCCCAAACTCTATGACACTAGGAAAAGCCCCTCCCAGCCTTACAGTCATAGTCTCGCATCACACCTCCGTCCTCCAAACAACGTTAATAGTATTAACAACGACAACAAAAATAATTGCAACCCACACTTTCTCGTTACTTATTCTGGTCCCAGGACTGTTTGTTCTATGAGCTTCACTTATTCGAATTCATGTCATTCTCACGAGAACTTTGTAAGGTAGGGACTCTCATTATCTCCATTTTATAGATGAAGAAACCAAGGCACAGAGAAACCGAGGGCCGGGAGGCGCAGAGTTGATCACTGGAATTGCTGGGACCCCAGCACAGGTTCCCGGGTCCATGCCGGGCCTCGCCAGGCTCTGCCGCCGCCCTGGGCTGGTATGTGCGAGTCCGCCAGGTTTGAACCCTGCGGCCCCGCACCTCCCCTATCTGCTTTCTGTTGGTTGTCCGGGACGCCCGGCCTAACTCTGCGCTGTGCTGTGGGATGGGTCTTCTTGCAGGTCCTGGTGAGAGTTGGTTAAAACTCTATAATTCAGAGTAATCGCAGGCAGGACTAGTTAGAAGCAGACAACGGCCACAGAACAGCGACCTAATCAGGCCCATGTCATCGGCTTCTAGCATGTGTTGTGCTCCGAGAGAATGGCTGAGAGCATGGCCCCGTGCTATTCATTGCCCCATATGAAGTGACACTGGGGCAGACGCTAACTGCAACTCGCTTTGGGGCATGTGTGTGTCCCTGCGTGTGTGCGGGATGTGGTATGGGGGAGAGAAAGTGAAAAAGAAAATCTCAGTATTGGGGAGATCCACCACCTAGGTGGATCCGAATTTTACCATTATTTCAGTTCACTTGGACTTCTGTCCTTGAATTCTGCTTGGATTTCACTCGTTTTTCCTCCCACTCTACGCCACGCAAGGGCAGCTGAGCTTATCTCCCTCTGATTCCCAGTTAAGCCCATGAGGTTTTCCTGAATAAGCCGCATGGTTTCCTCCGAGCTAGGACAGTGTAGGGCGTGGAGAAGCAGCAGGCAGGGCTCCTAGGTTTCAGTCCCCGGTTGCAGAGACAGGCGTCAGGCACCATCCAGCAGAGTGTAAGACGGGGTGGTAGTTAACGGGGGAGGTGGGTGGTACCAAACTCAGTGTTTTTGCCTCTAACTTGGGGGGTGTCTCTAAAAGTTGGAATCTTGGGGATGAAGCTGCTCTTAGCAGGATGGGCAGGACTTGGACAGCAATGAAGATGTGAGGCTGGAGCCAGCTAGATGGAGAATAGACACCTAACACAGCCCAGCCCCTTCACTTTAGGATTCAAGAGACCTCAATACTGAGGGATTCACTGAGCAATTTACCCAAGGTCACCCAATTTACAGAGCTGACAAAACCAAGGCCACAGTCTACATAAAAAGATATAATGGAAATTAGTAGGGACCATGAAATGGTTGGGTATTTGGGACCAAATCATGGGAGTATTCTCAAAGCCAGACATGGTGTTTGGGGACACCATGACAGTGTGGGGAATGGAGACCATGGAAGTGTTTTGGGCAGAGGGCTGATTCGCAAGAACCTTCTCAAATCTAGTCTTCTCTTGGAACTCATCCGCAATGATGTCTGTTCATTTTGAGCCCTCTTTTTCTAGGTGTTCGCCCTTTTACCTAGCATGGCACAATTCAGTAAACATTCTAGCATATAGCGAATACCGACACATGTAGCTCTGGGTAGTTATGCACATACATACAAGATAAAGACAATACATGCCGTTTTACTAATGGTTTTATGTGAGCCCTCTCATGACTTAATGTCTGCTCTCTCTCGATTGAAAGTCCTTTAAATCCTGGGATACCAAATATACTCCTTCATTTGTCTAGGCCCAAAGTAAGAAATTCATAGAATATACGATTTCTTCTGAAAGTGTAGCTATTTTTAAAATTGGACTTTATTAGTCGTTACGATAAAATATAGAGCTCCTTTATAAGGCACACAGCTTGCATCCAAATATGTTACAGAAATGTTTTTAATTAGCAAAACCTAAGTTTGCCTCAGTAAATTAGTCCTTCTCCCCACTGCCCCATATCCCCAAATCTTTAAATCATTAAATTATTGCTTACTCATTCCCTTCCACAGAGTGGCAGAGGTAAACTTTATAAAATTTAGTCAAATATTACCACAACTGGCACCTTTTATATTTCATGTTTATTTTCTTATTTAGATGCTCGTTCATGGGCAGGATTGGTTAGCAGGCAGACTGGGGATCCAAACTTCGGGACAGGATCCCCAATACCTATCCTCTTCCTCTTGTAATCAGAAGACCTGGTTTGGGGACTGGCACTTTTATCGAAGCATTTGACCTACCTAGGTAGCATGTAGTTAAAGATGTATACTGAAAATATTAATCTCTTTAAAGATGTGTCCTGGAAACATGAATATTAACTAATATTAATATAAATCAAGCAAATGCTCTTTTCCTTTTCCTCATGTCCTTCTCATGCGGGCACAGGAGTTACACTTTAGGGACACAGGGAGCCCAGGTCTGCAGTGAACACAACCCAGGGCACACAAATGGGCACTATCCCTGGGTATCATGGTCTTAAAGTTTCTTCACATCACTCACAATTACAGTGTCTCCCAACACAAGTGAAACCTCTTTCCCACCTGGGAATTTGTTCAAACTACGTGTTCAGGTCTCCCGATCCCAGCTCTCCTTTGACACTTGTACTGGGAACTAGACTGGGTTTCTAGAAACAGCAAATGGCGCTCTCCATCCGCATTTTGATGATCACATGGCAGCCGCCGGTCAATGTCAGGGAGCATTCCTCTCACTCAGCCCTCCCCAGACCAAAGGAGCCCGCGGGGAATGAGAATTTCTCCTGAAACGTGGCTGAGCCTCCATCTGAATGCTATTCACAGAGTCTCCTTAAAGATTGCCCTGAGTCCATTCTTGGCTCAGCAGCTGTTCTCAGGGGACATGCGGAGTATTGTGCCGAGAACAGGAGTGAGATCATGAAGGAAAGCGACCCTGGTCATCACAGCTGGAACAGCCACCATCATTGCCTCGAGCTACCCCGTGCCAGGCCCCAGCTAGGCACAGATGTGTCGCCTCTCCATTTGGGCATTTAGGAAATAAAGACTCCAGGAAGTTACCAAAAACTCAAGTAGTTGTAACTCAAGTAACGTAGTAACTCAAGAAGTTACCAGCTCAACAGGGTAGTGGGCAGAAATGGGATTCAACCTTTAAGGCTGGATCCCCCAAACCCATGCTTTTCTACTTTGTGTGATTAGAAGGCCTGGCATAGAGACTGGCCTAATAAGGCACCAGCTGAATAGTCTTTTTCTTTTTTTTTTTTAGATTTTATTGAATTATTTGAGAGAGAGAGAGAGAGAGAGAGAGAGAGAGTGGGCTAAGGGGAAGGAAAAGGGACAAGCAGACTCTGCGCTGAGCGAGGAGCCCGATGCGGGGCTCGATCTTACCACTCTGAGATCATGACCTGGGCTGAAACCAAGAGTCGGAGGGTCAACCGTCTGAGCCATCCATGCGCTCCCACGAGCTGAATAGTGTTGGGCAAGTCACTTTACTCCTCCCCACCTTCCTGGCCTCATTTGTGTCTCTATCTCTACTTGTAAAATAAGGACTCATTCAACCATTCACACAGCTGATGTTTATTGTTTATGAGGTGTCAAGCTTTGATGGAACACACTCTTCCTCTCAGAGCATCTTTCCAAATTAAATAGTGTAGTGCAATACAAGGGTCTCACAGGCTCTGGGCACCTCTTACCCATAAAACCCTAAAGCCAGTAAGAAAGCTTGATGTGAGGACATGTGAGCCAACCCGGGTATCTTAGAAATGACTGTGGATCTCAAATTCAGGTTTTGTTTCCAGTGAGATCGTGACCAATGGGATAATGTCATCTTACTGCTGAAAGGAAGTTCTAAGAAGGTTCATTGAATCTAACTTCTTCATTTTACAAATGATAAAACGGAAGGTTATAGAAATTAAGGGATTTGGTTGAGATCAGACTCCATCAACTGCAGAGCTGGGACTAGATACCTTTTGATTTCTGGTTTGCATTCTTTTAAATTCTCTATTTCTTGGACTCATCCCAAGTGAAGCTGGTAGCTGAGACAATAAACAAGGATAAGATCCTGGCCTCTGCCTCACAGTATACTTTTTCCAAAATTCAAACATCTCCATACCACTCTCGTGGGTTTTTATATTTTTTTATTTTTTTGCCATCTTCACACCTCCTACACTATAATTTTCTTAATATATGTCTTTAAATCAAGTCATTATTTTTCTTTAGATACTTACTATATATAGCCTAAAAATAATAGCTATGGGGTCGTGAATTCAATGTGCTATTTTATTCTTTTTTCAAATTCACAGGAAAACAAAAAAAGGTTTTATTAGGATAAAAAAAGGTTTAGCACCTTGCATACTAGCCATGTAGGGACCATACTTTGGGAACACTGCTCCAGGAACACCGGTTTCTCAAAGGGGCTGGGGGATGAGATGCTGGGCGGGGGGGTAAATCAGCTGCCCTCAGGCCCCTGGAAGGGGCCAAAAAGAATGGAGGGCAGGAAGTTGGGGCCAGCAGCACCTGTGTCGCCACCTGCCACCGCTCTTGGGAATGCGGCAGCTTCATGAGTACTGCTGCTTGGGGGAGGCCAAAGTTGGCGGAAATGTGACACAGGAGGGCCAACTGCGCTGCCTCAGCCCCTCCCTGGAGCGGTGCAGACATGGAGGAAGACTGCACTTCTGGGTCCATGATGTTAACTAAGCCCGGATGTCTGTTCCCTCACATGCCCCATGTCCGTTCTGCCTTCTCCGCTCTCTCCCGTAGCACAGATTTGCATTGCCCGGCATCAATGCCCATCGTCACTATTTTTAAATTACTTTATACAATGAACATAATTCAGCCTGGGCTGAATTAGAACTTCTAATGAGCTAAGAGTACCACAACTTGCCATGGGTGGGAATCTCAGCTCAGATCCCTGGGGGATAGGGAAGGGGGAGTGCGGGTTGGAGTGATTTCTGGAAGAAAAAAAGAAAAGAAAAAAGAACAGAGAACCCCTTCTATTGTTTGCCCTGGATGATGAAGAATTCTCTTTTTCCTCTTCTGAAAATTCTGATCTGTAAGTGTGAGCAGGTCAGCTGTGTCATGTTAGCTCATCTAATTCCTTGACTGGGGGATATAGATATTCCTATTCAGGAGTTAATCAGAAAGAGGAAAAGAAATCCCTAAATCACTCTGCTATCTGAGCATCCTTAATACAATTAGCTTTGAAATGATCCAAAAGAATTTCCTGGGGTTCTGTCCATTGGGGACTAGCTGCATGACAGGGAGTAGGAGGAGGAATGTGGGGGCTGAGAAGTCAGCCTTTTGTAGCCTCTGACTTTCAACATGAAGGACCAGGTTGGGAATCTCAACTCATCCCTTTGTGAATGACTCAGAGGGGAAAAATAATGGATTGCAGGAAGCATGCCACTGTCTTGCTTAGAGCTGTCATTTAGCTCCATGGACACTGAAGGGGAGGTTTGTTGTTGTTTCTCTAGTATTTCAATGATGAAAATGAGGCATGACCATGGATAAAACAATCCCGAGGGTAAAATAAACCAGAAAAGTTGGCATATGCCCTTTTTGAGACCTAACTGGTGTGCAGGTGAGGCTCAGATTCCTTCAGGGTTCACCAGCCTTAGCAAGTAAGACCTTCCATGGTGCTATTTCCTTGGTTCAGAGGACATGTGCAAGAAGGAAGGAAGGAACCTCTCAGAGTCCAAGATAGAGTCTGAACCCTGTGTGCCACGCAATGTGCAAATTTATGATTTTTATCACGGAATACAGATGAATGCAGTTATTTTTCCCTTTCACACTCTTGATTATCCTTTTCTGTATTGGGTTATAGACAGGTACTTAAATGGATCCTTATTACCTAAGATTTACAGTAATAATCCTTTTGGGAGCCTTCAAGTGTTTTACAAACATTCTGATTTTTCAAGTTAAGAAATCAAAGTCTAGAAGAGTCAAACCCTTGTTGGTATCCACACAAAGAGCTGGCTACCCACTGTAATAATAATCGCTAATATGTACTTTAGTGCAAACTCTGCAAGAGACACTTCACATGCTTGTCTCAGTTAATCCTAATAAGCAGCCTATGAGGCAAGACAGCAATTCTATGGCCTTCGTTTTAGAGATGAGGAAAGCGTGACACCCAGTGATGAACAAACTTGCCCACGTCTCCCATCCAGTAAGTGGCGTTGGTGAGATCTGAATCAGGCAGTCTGATGCCAAAGTCTGTACTATTAGTAATATTCTTACCCTTCTAGAGCTCAGCTTTAAGATGACCCCACAATTTCTCCAGACAGAAATATGGCAAAGTGTTTTTGATGGCCTACTCCCATGGACTTACTGAGATTTCATGATCTTAACCTAAATTCAAGTTCATTTTTAAATTTACTTTATTTTTCTTAAAGATTTTATTTATTTATTTGAGAGAAAGCATGCAAGCAGGGGGAAGGGGCAGAGGGAGAGAGAGAATCTCAAGCAGACTCTGTGCTGAGTGGGGAGCTGGAAGGGGGGCTCGATCTCATGACTCTAAGGTCACGCCCTGAGCCCAAGCCAAGAGTCCCACACTTAACCAACTGAGCCACCCAGGTGTCCCTCACCTTCATTTTTGAGACTGTGGTTCCCACCTGAAAACCATGAGTCTGATGATAAAAGCAAGGTACTGTTAAGTGAAATGCTGTCTCTTATTGGCCAATATTTTTCTTGTGTAAGACCTGAGACACAAGGCATGCTGAGAGCAGTATTAATTAAGTATCTATTATGTGTTCTCCCAGTACAATGCTCCCCAGTCAGTACTTCGGGGTGGGATATTTAGATTCTTATCTGATAAAAATGATGAATTGGTGCTGATCCCTTTTCACTTTCCTGTTATTATTTGATAACGAAAAGACGCGATCTTTTGAGTGAGAAGATTACAGAAAAGGGTCTAGATATAGAATCGAGTCTATTCCAGTCAGTTTCCCCAGTGAGATAGCAAGCCATAGATTCATTAATGACATCAGCTGTGCTTATAAGCGAAATCCCACTCTCTCAGTGAAGCATTTACAGAATCACTTTAGTCATATATGACTGGTGAAAGTATTTGAAACAGAAAATAAGAAACTGTCCAAATGTAATGAAAGGTGATACCGAGACAATTAACATATTGGATGGATGGAGGTGAACCACTACCAGGTAACAACATAGATGGTAACTAGCTGGTTTTATTACCTGGACATATATTTCATCTTCAGATTTCAGATTAAGATTTAGGTAGTAAAATAAGCCAAAGGAGAAATAAAAGTAGTAGAGACAAGAATTCAGAATAATTTTTACCTAAAATGAAATCTGATCTTTGGAGCTCCTTATGGGAATTTACTTGGGATTCACAAGCTTTGAGGTTTAGCCTAAGTTTCAAAAAGTGGGCACACAATTTAAAAAAAAGTGAGTGAAGGTTTATAGCAACCCATAATCTCAACTCTGAAGTGCATGGGAACCAAAGGCAGGAGGGAGTCAGCAGGGTAGAAGAGAGGTGTGGTGGGAAGGAGGGTGGGTTGAAACCCACAGTGGCAGCAGAGAGCCCTTTAGACGGTCTATAATGATGGCTGTGTGTTAATTAGGGGGGTATCTGTGTGCACAGGTATTATGAACTGAATGTCTGTGCCCAATCCCCAACTCATATGTTGGATCCTACCCCCAATATGACAGTATTAGGAGGTGAGGCCTTTGGGAGGTGACTGGGCTGTGAGGGGGGAGCCCTCATGAATGGGATTAGTGCCCTTATACAAGAGACCCCAGAGAGCTCCTGTGCCCCCTTCTGCCAAGTGAGGGCACGGTAAGATGTCTGCGTGTGAACCAAGAAGCAGGGGGCCTCACCAGGTGCTAAATCTGTAGGTGTCTTCATCTTGTGCTTTCCAGAACTCTGAGAACTACATTGTAGTTTAGGTTACCCCACCTATGGGATTTTTGTCCTCATAGCCCAGACTGATGAAGATAATAGGTGAAAGTGTTTTTCTTCATTCTCAAAAGTCAGGGTTTATTAGGCTAAGAAAATATATGGATTTATTGTCTAAAGTTTGATATTTTGTCATTAAACTAGACTCTTGGGTGCTAGGAATATATCTGTGAGCCCACACAAACAAGGCCCCACTCTCGTGTACCTGGAAACACAGCGTAAATGGTGAACAAAGAGCCACAGGAGTAGATGTGAAGAAGAGTTACAACTGAACTGTGACAGTTTGTAACCGGAAGACCAGAGTGGGACTGGGCGGGGGGTGGGGGTGGGGGGTGCGCCAGGAGACACTTCCTGAACAGGTGAGCTTTGAGCTGAAATGAGCTGGAGTTAACCAGTGAAGGGATGTGTTTTGGGTTCCCAGGAGAAGCATTCTAATGAGGAAAGGCCCTGTGTCAAGAGGGAGATCAGCATGTTCATGGAACAGAGGGACCCCAGTGTGGGAGGTACAGAGAGTGAAGGGTAGGGGGTGGGATGAGGCAGGGATGGCAGCACAGCCTGGCCTCGCAGGACTCTTTGGGCTTATGGGTTTCAACCTCAGGGCAGTGGGAGGCCCCGGAGGGGCTGGGATGCAGGTGGTAGCAAGGTGGTGTGTGACCTGAGCAGATCTGTGTATAATCGTCCCTCTGGCTGCCATGTGGAGAATGGGCAGGATGAGGAGATTGAGGCAGGTGAGCACGTGAAGGGACCATTAGGGTGCCATTATGGGAGCCTGGACACAAGAGGGAGAATGAAGAGAAGTGGACGAATTTGGCAGCTACTAAGACTTTGGTGATGGAGAGGACACAGGGAGTAAAGAAGGAGCGACATGAAAAGATGGCGGCCCCACTCAGCGTAAGAGGCCTGGCCTGGGCATGTACAATGATGGGATGTCTGCACCACTGAGCCTAAGATGCATAGAATGCATTTTAGGATTATCGCGTCCTGACACATTCTGGGCATTTCAAGAGAATCTGATCAGTAAATGTTCAACATTCTTTTAGATGATCTTCCCACCTATGTGTTTTTAATAAATCATATATATTTTTAACATATTTAACATATTTTTAATACATCATTTAAATTAACTTACCACGATGCACATTTTTTTTTATTCCTACAATTTTTCCATGTGTACTTTAAAAAATAGTCTTCCACCTTTTTCAGGACTTCATTCTTTTTCAAATCTATGGCACATCCTAAGAGTTAATCATGGAATAAGGAAATGTCATGTGGAGCTAGAAGTCCCTCGCAGGTATGGATGCAGGGCTGTGTAGACGTCTGTGTCTGCCAAATGCTCTTTATGGAAGGGTATTTATTAGCACAGTTCATACTGAATAAAGACTGGGGTTCAGACTAACAATACAAAGTTCAAAGACCTTCATCAATTTTCGCAATTACATGGACTTCCCTTTGTAATGAGGAGTATAAGCTAGCACAGTAAGGCCAGTGGACACTTGGATTTTACAGACAAAAGAGAATATCCACTCCGCAACAAGCAAAGTAACTATAATTTTAAAGTTTGCATTTGCAAGAATTGAAGATATCTCCAATATAACTTGGTGTGCAACGTCAGTTAATCCCTCAAGCACCTGTTGCGCACCAAATTGCGCACGGCGCCCTTCAATTTAGGTCATGGGTCAAAACATATCGTTCTCATACTGTCCACCCTTGAAGAGCTGATTTAATAACACAAGAGGATCCAAACTTAACAGATCATGTCTCTCTTCCTCAAAAGCAAAACAAAAACTGAAAAACAAAAACCAAAACTCATTTCTTCTGCATAGCCGCTTTTGGAAGGCTGTGACTACCACCTGCTTCCCTTCCCACCAGGCAGCCCCGCCCCCTAACCTCGGCAGACCACGCGCAGCCTTTGACAACATCCCACGTAGCTTATTTCCACGGTAGTGATGGAGGCCATCGCCCTCCCCCAACTTTTCCCTTCTGTGATGTCAGGTAGGATTGGTGTAGCGGAACGAACGTTTGACTTAGGGTCAGTCAGGAGAACTAACTGGAATCCTGGTCTGGTCACTCAAGTGAAAACTTGAGTAAGTTACTGAATCTCTTTGGTAGAAAAGATACCATCGAGATCACCTAACCGGAATGTTCTGAAGATCACCCAGGGGCTTACCTGTGTCCATTGCTAGCCTGACTCTTAGAACGTGTATATTCTCAGTAAGCCTCATATGAATATGAACCTCATTTCTTTGGCATAGGATAACTGTAATACACAATTTCCTGGTATGATAAGCCAAAAGGACCCAAAAGATTGCCTTTCTTGTATTTGGTTTATAGCTAAGAGCCCTTAACGTCAGAGTAATGAAGTGACATGGTCTATCAGGTGCAATGGCAAACTGGAAACAAGGAAGAAACTGGTCTATGTGTTTCCGGTACCGAATGCCCTGCAACTTACCATACCTATTCCTGCCACAGGAATATCCTTAAAATATGATTCTCAGCATTTTCTTCCCCCAATCAAAAGCTTTTGATGACTATCAATGGTCTGGTAAGTAAAATAAATCACCTCATCCTGCTACTCAGGTTCCTCTAACACTTGTCCTGAAACCTTGCTTCCTGCTTCTACAAATTCCCCCTTCCATGCAATCTGGGATCCACTAAACTAGGCTACTTGCCATGCTGTGCACATGCTACCTTGTAAGCTCCATGAGGACAGTAATGTCTTATTCATGGCCAAACCCTAGTACCTAGCCTCACAGTCAAAGCTCAATAAAAGTTTGTTGAAGATGGTGGGCATTCTTCATTATGATAAATACGACAATGACAAAAATACTAGTAATGATAGTAAAATGGCAATAATAATGATGATGATGATAAATCACAGAGAAATAACAATCATAGACATTGACTGAACCATTGGTCAATAGCCACTAAGCTCAAATTTCTTAATTAAACCTTACAATAATCTCATCATGGGGATACTATCCTTATCTCACCTTACCAATGAGATGATCAACGCTCAGAGAGGTTAAGCAACCTCTCTGGTATTGGTTGACTGACTCTTTCATTCACATATTCAACAAATGTTACTGAGGGTCTCCCACATGTCAGGCTCTGTCCTAGGGATCGGGGATGTAACCTACATCTCTTCCTCTTTGTGAGCAAGTTCCTTGCTTTCATGGAGCTGACAGTCTAATGGTGGAAAACAGACACCCACTCGCTAAATAAATGAGATAAAGTCAGAAAGTGGTAAGTAATCAAAAGGAAAATAAGTCAGGGTAGTGGGACCAACAGTGATGGGATGACTATTTCACCCATGGGTAAGGGGAAAGGCTCATGGGGATCACTGAGGGGATGGCAGCCAAACAAAGTCTTGATGGGTAAAAAGGAGTGAGCCACTGAAGACCTAGAGGGAAAATCTTCCAGGCAGTGTCTTCAGTATATTCCAGAAACAGTAAGCCTGCCGGTGTGTTTGCAGGTAAACGTGGCAGAAAAAGAGGAGAGCAGAGACACTGCACGGGTTAGATTGTGGGAGCACTGCAGGTGTGACACAGACTTGGCTTTGGCTGTGCTTTGGAGGGAAAGCAACAGAAGGGTCACAGAGCCAAGAAGTGACAGGGTCCATCCTAGGTTTTAAAAGGATCTCTCTGGCAAGGGAGAGCTAGTGGGGATCCGTTATAGGAATATTAAAGTCATACCGGTGAGAGAGGGAGAGGGCTGAGAGGAGCCTGGGCTCTGATGGGCTGCCTGAGGAGTCTGTGAGGAAAGAAGGAGTCCAGGACTAGCCCAGGGTTTCTGGAAGGTGAGGGAGGAGCAGACAGAGGGCTGAGGATCAGGAACTCACCGTACACATATTCAGCACGAGCCGCCTACGAGCCAGGCATGTGGGGATATGAGTTAGCTGACAGCCGCCTATACATGACTTTAGTTCACTGAAACAAAACAGGGATAGAACTTTCTGTCTCAGAGTTATCAGCAAATGGATGGCATGTTAAGTCCTGCAACGGGATGAGATCATCTCAGGAGTGAGTGTGGAGAGGTCGGGACAGAGGAGGGCAGGACTGGCCCTGGGGAGCTGCAGGGTAGGAGGATGAGGGGCGAAGGAAGGAGTGCTCAGCCAGGCAGGCGAAGACCTGAGAGATGTGCCCTGGAGGCCAGGGGGAGACAGGGCCTCAAAGCCCAGGGTAGTGCCCATCCCCGGCCAATGCTGCTGACAGGTCGGGTCAAGCCGGGCCTCACATCAACCCCTAGACTTGGCAGAGGTGGAAGGCGCTGGACCCGTCCTCCGCAAGAGCAGTTCCGGGGACTGCAGCTGCTATGTGGATTCTCAGCTACTCCGGCTCTGGCTCCCTGAATCTCCCTGGCCCTGGCTCTCTTTAGGTCCCAATTCCCTTCCTCTCCTCAGACTCAGCTCCTGGGCTCCCTGCATCATGGAACCTTCCCTCAGCCCCTAGTCACATTTCACTGCCATGGCATTTACCTTGTTTTAGATTTATTCACTGCTGACCACGGCTAGATATCCGTGGAGTGGATGAGTCCTTGGAGGAATAAAAATACGCCAGGTGAAGGTCATGCAGAATAACAAAATGCGACAAGGAAGTGTGGTATAATTACTGCCACTATGAAGGCAGCTCTGGGAGAACAGCCCCAGACGCTAATCTGCTAGCCCAGTCTCTGGGTTCCCCTGGCCTGCAGGGCTGGGGAAGGAGCCGGGCAGCGAGCCCCACCTGCTGAAGGGAGGCTTGATCGTGGTTTTCAGGATCTGGGCTCTGGGCCCAGCTCTGCCCCTGGGCGGCGTGACCTTAGGCGAGCCCCTCCAAACTTCTGGGACATAATTTCTTCACCTTTGAAATGAACAGATTGTATCCCATCTGCTCAAAGATCCTTCTACCCATTTCAGTTCCTTCTCAGATTAGAAACTAATGTGGTCATAATAGTGGTGTGAAGAGTTAGTCGTGCCCTTTTCTCTCTACTGAAGCTATGAAATCTCAAAGACCGGTCTTCTCCTTCTTTGCCTCAAGCACAGTATACTGGTAGATGCACAGTAAATATCTTTTGATTTACTAGATCACCAGGATAAATCCTTTTTGGGCTACTAAATGTACCCTGGCCCGATCTCTCTCCACCCTGCCCCCCCATATCTCTTCTCAAGTCAGTGCCTCAGTCCTTCCTTAATTCACCCTGGGGTTGCTCCTGGGTGCGGTATTCCCTAGAACTATAAAGGCTCATGACCCAGGTCCGTCACTAATTTTGTGCCTCTTGACCCTGCTGGCTTAGAGTTGAGGAAATCAAGACACAGGTTCTACAACACAAACGAGAATGCTGGTCCTAGGCTGTCTTAGCTAATCCAGCCCATGGAACGAGGGTGCTCACGGAAAGTAGTAGGTTGTATCAGATTATGGAGATTCTTGAATGCCAAGCTCAGAGTCTGTGCTCAGGAATATGAATCTACCCATGTCTGGAGTATCCTGGAGGGGACAGAACGTGGAGAAAGGGAGATCAGCTAGAAAACTGAAGAAGCTATGTCACGGGGGCGTGGCAGGGAGGGCCCGAACTGGGACAGAGAGAAGAGCTCAGGACCCCTGCAAGCCTGTACTTTGCTGGCCCCTTTGCTAGGGACAGTCCTTAAGACGCGGAGTCACGTCAACACCCACTGTGTTCCAGGAACTGGGTCCATGTTAAGATGGTCCCGGCGCGCTGGAACCAGCAAGTGGGGGCGTGGGCTTGGTGTGGAGATAGAAAATGCACATCTAAATGTTGTGGGGTGAGTGCCGGCCGGAGGTGTAAACAGGGTGCTAGTGGGGATGGGGGTTGCACAGAGGAAATCAACATTCGAACTGGCTGTGCCCCTCTCCAGCCTTCTGATGAGCCCTCCGGGAGGCTGAGCTGGATGGACGACATCGTGGCTTCCCTGTTCTTGGCTTCTGGCTGCGTATCAGAGGGAAGGGAGACAGGGAGGGCAGAAGGTTTATTTCCTTCGCTCCTAGGAGACGAACCTTGGGTTAGCGGTGTCTCTCAACCAAGAGTCACTGCTTCTGTCAAAGTGGTCTGTTCTACAAGACTCTCCTTCTGGGTTCTGGTGACTGTTCCCTCCTCCCAGGCCTGACTCACAATGGCTCTGCTATTATGCTCCCCTGTAGTTTCCCCAGACCCCAGGCAAGAATTTGTGATTAATTCCTTTATCCCAGTGTGACTGGATCTCTCTCTCTCTCTCTCGTTGGGACTCTCACAGATATCCTGGGCCTTTGAAATAAGAATACACAATTCTTTGGGACTTTATCTCCTGGTAAACTGTGAGCTCTTCCCTGAGGAATCATGTCTTGTTCATCTTAGCCCTCTCTCCCCACTTCTTCTCTTAATGGGAGTTTCTGTTCATAGGGGTTGCTTATTGATTGTTTGCTAAAAGATATTCATTTCTCCTCCGTCACAGCCATGCCTTGACCCCAGCTAGTCATGTGGCTGTGTTCTGAACGTTCCCCAGGGGAGGAGCCACAGCTCTGTTCCCCCCTTCACCTTCTGGCTGTTCTCACCTCACTGTTTCTCACTCGGGAGGACAAACACTCCCACTAAAGCCTTTTCCTGCTCAATACCCTAAAGTTTACCGTCTTTACGTCAATGCCAGATGCCTGTGACCTCAGAAGAGACCCTAAATCTCTCTCCACCCTAATTTCTAAGCTTGCAAAATCAAGATAAGAATAATACTGACTTCAGAGGACTGCTGGGCGAATAAAAACAAATGCGATGTCCTGTAAAATTTATTGCCTTTCCCATGAACTATATCAGTGACTATAAAGAATAAGCAAGTTCTCTACCCCTCCCCCCATCCTACTTGGCCTGACTGGTTTCCATGAGGTAAGCACTTTGTTAACAGGCCGAGCAAAATACTAATAACTGACATTTCCTGAGCACTTATTCCCCACTGGTAACTGTTCTAAGCACTTCATAGGTCATCTCATTTAATCCCCACAAGAATCATGTCCAACAGAACCTATTTTGTCCCCATTCTACAGATGAGGAAAAATAACGATACAAAAAGATGAAGTCACTCGCCCAAGGGCCAGAGCCAGAACTTAAAACCTAGGAAGCTCGGCCAAAAAGCCACGCAGTTAACCCCTCTGTTTACACTGTCTCCCCTATGGACATTCTCTGTGACATATGGGAAGACACATCATGAGGACCAGCGGCGGCAATCAGTGAGACAGCATGTGGAAGTTAATCAAGTGACTAAAAGCAATGTTTGCACCTTGGTGGCAGTTCTGGCGAATGGAGCTCAGGCTTGGCTCTCCAGAATTCAAACTGAGATCAGTTGGGTGGGGTTAATGGAACTGCATTCTTCACATGTCCATGTTCTGGTGACTGAGACTCACCTGAACTTAGCGCATGCTCCACTTCCTGCATGCTCACCCCAGGGGAGGCAGTGGTCTCCATGTCCATCATCACGCAGGTCACTTTGACCGGCACTGTGGCTTGGGGTGTTGTCTCCGCGGGCAGCGGCTGGGCTGTGGCATGTGAAGTGGGCGTGTGGGCAGAGCTGTGCTCTTCTGCTGGGGCCTCTGGTGGGGTCGGGGCCTCTGGTGGGGTCGGGGCCCCGGTGGGCTTGGTGCTGGTCTCGGCAGAGCTGTGATTGGTGCTGGCCGAGGAGGCAGAAGAAACCTCCGGGGGTGAGGTTGATAGGGGTGGGGGTGATGAGGCTGGAGCCTGAGGGGAGGTGAGGGTGGGAGACTCAGTGGGGGCCGCCGAGGGGTGCTGGGACCCTGTGGGGGGCGCACTTGCCTCCTCGGGAGTGCTTGAGCTGTGTTCTGGGGGAGTGGCTGTTGAGTGCACCCCACCGCCAGCTGGTGAGGGGTCTGTGCGCGTGCCTTCCCGGTGAGAGGCCGGGCCACTCGTCGTCTCCTCTTCTCTGGGCTCCGTGGAAATGTTCTTGGGGAGCAGAGGTGCTGGTGCCGAGGTTGTGGCTGGGAAGACCGAGTTGCTGGGAGTGCCACTGGTCGGGGAGGCGGGAGGGCTCTGTGGAGAGCTCGTCCAGATGGCCGTGGAAGGGACAGCGGCTGCCGGAAGAGAACCGGGCAAGGGGGATGACGGAGGCAGGCTCTGTACCCTCAATCCTGTGGAAGAGCCGGCACAAAACGTGGTTAGTGTGTGAAAACCTCCGAGGGAAGCCTGCTTCACAGCATTTCCACAGGTCTTTCTCATTTTGCATCATGCCCTCCTAACTGTGAAGGTGACTTGTGAATATTTTCTGCCCACTCACTGCTCCCTCCTCCCTTTGTGACTATCAGTGGGAACCAGCCTGCAGGCCCAGTAAGAACCATTAGTGGGTCAGTCGACACACTTCCAGCCAATGCGTGGAATGACCTAATCTTGTCTCCTGCTTGCTTAAAACTGTGCCCTTAAAAAGTGAGACTCTCTGGGGAACTGACCTTTACCGGGAATTGTCTGGATTGCTATGGGGCCTGCACCCCAATACCTGCAGGGATGCCCAGGGTGTGTGCTGAGGGTGGGGAGGCCGTGGTTGGTGAGTGCAGAGCTGGAGGGGCTTATGGATTGGCTGTTCCCTGCCCCAGAGGTTGTGAGCTCTGCTTGTGTGTGTGCGTCTGTGTGTGTGTGTGTGCGCGCGCGCGCGCACGCGTGCTTTGCATTTATGCACAGGGATACCAGGGCTATGGGCTTGCTGGTGGGATGAGTCAAGATGTGAACACATTGCCTTTGAAGGGGGAAAGGCACGAAGTCCCAGAATAAAAGCTGAGAGGAGGAATCTGAGGTTTGGAAAAATTATCTGGGACTGGAACCTAGTTCTTTCAAATTCTAGCTTGGGGTCTTTACAATCATAGCATTTTGCAAAATGTTCTCCTTCACATTTTGTAACATTTAGAATTAATTTCCTTCCTTCCTCCCTCCATTTACGCATTCCGTTTAATTAACTAATTAATTCTTTCATCCATTCAAGTACTTAATGAATGGCTTCTATGTGCTATCAGTCAGCTAGTCCTGGATTTTGCTTTTGCTTTTGCTTTTTATGTAAACCATCTTTTGAATGAGCCCCCATTCCCCTCACCATCCCCCAACTAGCTTTTCCCCTAGTCATTTCTATTCAGTGGTTGGCACCTTCTTTCACTCAGTTGTTCAGTTAAAAACTGAGACATCACCCTTAATGCACCTCTTTCCCTCACACCCCATATCAAATCCATTGGCGAATCAGGATGAGTCTACCTTGAAAATATATCCCAACCCAACCACTTTTCCTCACCTCCCGCATCATCTCAACATCACCCGAGCCACCAGTCACTCGCAGAGACAACTGCCATAATCTCTTCATTAGTCTTCTGCCTTCCAGATTTTCTCCCTTTCTGTTACTTTTCACATAGCAGCCGGTATGATCTCTTAAAGTGGTACATCAGAGCATGTTCTTTATCTAGTCAAAACCCTCCAAAGTCATTCTGTTGCACTTAGAACAAAATTCCAAACTAATCCCCTACATTGCCCCATGCTCGCTTCATCATTCAGGTTGGTCTCGGCTCAAATGCCACCTCCTTCTCAGAGGAGCCTTCCCAGATGATCCTAACTAAAATCATTCCTACTCCAGCTCCTTGCTTATTTTTTAAAAGATTAATTTTTTAATTGTTAAAATACGTATAACATTCACCATTTTAACCATTTTTTAAAAGATTTATTTATCTGAGAGACAGAGAGAGAGGGAGTACAGGGTGGGGGGGATGGGGCAGAGGGAGAGGGGGAGAGAGTCTAAAGCAGACTCCACGCTGAGGGTGGAGCCTGATGCTGGGCTTGATCTCACAACCCTAAAATCATGACCTGAGCAGAAACCAAGAGCTGGGCGCTTAACTGACTGTGCCATCTAGGCCCCCCATTTTAACCATTTTTAAGTGTACAGCTCAGTGGTATTAAGTTCAACCATCACCACTAACCCATCTTCAGAACTTTCTCATCTTCCCAAACTGAAACTCTGTACCATTAAATAACAGTAACTCTCCTTTTTTCCCCCCTCTCCCCAGCCCTGGAAACCACTATTCTACTTTCTGTCTCTATGAATTTGACCGCTCCAGGTAATGCATGTAAGTAGAGTCATATTACAATTGTCCTTTCATGACTGATTTATTTCACTTAGAATAATGTCTTCAAGGTTCATCCATATTGTAACATGTGTCAGAATTTCCTTCCTTTTTAAGGCTGAATAATATTCTATTGTATATATAGACCACATTGTATTCATCCATTCATTCACTGATGGACTTTGATGGGTTGTCTCTACCTTTTGGTGACTGTGAATAATGCTATGAATCTGAGTGTACAAATATCCATTTGAGACCCTGCCTTCAATTCTTTTGGGTATATATCCAAGAAGTGGAAGTAATGGATCATATGGTAATTCTATGTTTGATTTCTTGAGGAACCACTATACCCTTTGCTCATTTTTTTTCCATAAAATAAAAGTTTCTTCCTGAAATCATATTATTATTTATTTACTTATTATCTCTCTCTTCTATCAGAATGTAAGCTCCATGAGGGTCCAGGGACCTGGTCTTATTCATTTCTGTTTCCCCCAAGCCTAGGACAGTGTCTAGGTCATGGTAAGTGCTCAGTAAGTCCTTGTGGAAGCAAAGAAGGAAGGGAGGGAGGGAGGGAGGGAGGGAAGGAGGGAGGGAGGAAGGAGGATGAATTAACTTAAGAACGTTATCCAAAAATACTCCAGAATCTCTCTATTCTCTTCTACATATCACTTAGTATGGCCACATCCATCAGAGTTACCTCAGGAATGGCTGCCTACCTGGTGTCACATGAGCGCAGGAACCTTGCTTTCAAAGTCAGCCTCAGGCTCTGTCATTCTACAATGACACATACCTACCTATGCCTCATGTCATGTTAGGTCTTCAACTCTTTAGCCCTCCATATTCAGAGGAGATTTCCTTGCGGGTAGCCTATAGGTAATGGCCAACCATGATCAAAATTCGTAAGCAATAAAACACGGGCTAGATTCCAGCACAGAGGAAGGGGGAAAAGATATATGGGGAGGCATTCAGGCACTTGGGGGAACACTGCTTACCTCTTCATTCTGGCACACAGTAGATGCTGTAGCTGATGAAAAGTTGTGCTACAGAATCTATTCTGAAAACACTTTTCTCATATTTAACTGAATTTAACGTTTGAATTGTTATCGAAGTACTCGGTTTTATCTTGTTGAAAAGGAGTCGGTAAAGATCATAAACTATAAGTTACTCTCCTAGTAAATAGGAGGGCAGACCTCCTATATTAGGCCACATAATAGTCCATGCTGCTATACTGGACTTTTGGCAGCTCTGAAGTGTCAACGATTTCAGAATGAATACAGAGCAAGAGAACCTTAAAATATGGACAGAACACCAGTTGGGAAAAATATTATTAAAATGCTGGATCTTCGTATGGGACCTTTGGAGCTTACTGGCTCTGCATCCTGGTAGCTCCCATGGCTCATTATTCTGTGGCCAAAACCCCAAGATGACAATGTTCAACTACTGTTGATAGTATCATATAATAGATGGGCAGATGGAGGCAGAGACGGTCGCAGTCTGGTAGCTGATTCAGAGCCTTTGGAAGCCTGGGATATGTGAGGAATGAGTCATACACAAAGGAGCACTAATTCACTAATTCATTCATTCATTCATTCCTTCCTTCCTTTACTGAGTAGCTTCTATGCCTGTGGCTTTGCCCTCAGAGGATTCAATATCCAGCAGGACAGAAAGGACACCTTCCTGTAATATGATGTGGCAAGTGCCTCACTGAAGTAAAAGCAGGTTACAGTGGGAGCCCTGAAGTATGATGGATACATTCTGTATAGAGACCGTGGAATGCAAAAGTATACAAATGTCATTTTCAAATGACATTTAGAAAAGTCACAGAAGAGATGACATTTGAGTTGGTTCTGAAAGGATGAGAACACACAAGATGCCACTGAAGGTGTTTGATGTTCAGGGTGACACCTGCTTTGTCATTTCCAGTGGAGCTAAAAGCTGGACCATGAAAATCATTAAAGTGCTGAAAAGAACATGCTCCAGTAATTGGTTTTGTTGCTAGAAATACCTATTTCCTTGTTTAACTCTGACTAGTATACTATTATAACTCCTACCTTCCTGCTTCCAAAGAGGACTGGAGGTGGTCATTCATCTTCCATGGCTACCTTCTGAGTACTTATTTAAAATACTTTACATCCAGTTCAAGCAATTCCTACTCCTAACAAAACAACAATGCAGGAGATTGTGACAGTGCTGGTCATCTTCACTTGAATAAGGCATTAGAAGCCTCTGCTCTGCCTTATTTTTTTTTTTTTTTAAGATTTTTATTTATTTATTTGAGAGAGAGAGAATGAGAGAGCACATGAGAGGGGGGAGGGTCAGAGGGAGAAGCAGGCTCCTCGCTGAGCAGGGAGCCCGATGCGGGACTCGATCCCGGGACTCCAGGATCATGACCTGAGCCGAAGGCAGTTGCTTAACCAACTGAGCCACCCAGGCGCCCCTGCTTTGCCTTATTTGATGGTGCATTCCATACTGCTGCGATCGCATGGTGGTGGTGGGTCTTCTTGCATCATGAAGACATCCAAGGCCCACTAGAACTATCCTAGGGAATGCCTGCTATCTTCCTCTGCTCAGGCTGCCAGCACAAAATACCATGTAGACTGGGCAGCTTTAACAACAGGAGTCTACTTCTCACAGTTCGGAGACTGGCAAGTTCAAGCAAGGTGTGGGCCCATTCAGTTTCTGGTAAGAGCTCTATTCCAGGCTTATAGGTGGCCACTTTTTCTCATGGAGTGAGGGAGAGGCAGCAAGCTCTCTGCTGTCTCTTCTCATAAAGGCACTAATCCCATCCTTAGGGCCCCACCGTCACGATCTCATCTAAGCCTAATCACTTCCCCAAAGCCCCATCTCCACATACCATCACACTGGGGGTTAGGACCTCAACATTCAGAGTCATGGAGATAGTCTGAGGAAGTATCATTTCTGCTTTTTCACATGATGGATTTGTGCTTCCAAAGGAATATCAAACTGTGTAAGTCAAACAGATAAGGGTGTATACTTTGTCAGGATTTAAAAAATTTTTTTTAGAGCTAGAAAGGGGCTCTGTGATGTGAGTACAGCCCCTCATTTGATACATGGAGGACGGACGCAGGAAGTGGTGTAAGTGAACTCATACTTCTAAGACGAGTAGCTGGGCTATGTGGCCCAGAAAGAATCGTGTAGGGACAGAATCAGACTGTGTCCTTGACTGGAAAAGAGTGGTAGAATGTACTGTAGC
The DNA here is from genome assembly GCF_002201575.2 of Neomonachus schauinslandi. NCBI lineage: Eukaryota > Metazoa > Chordata > Mammalia > Carnivora > Phocidae > Neomonachus > Neomonachus schauinslandi. The sequence continues at coordinate 144,019,568 of NC_058404.1, forward strand.
AGGTAAGCAAGCGGGGAGGCCGGGCAGCTGAACAAGCTGAAATCATGCGGTGCCCCATACACCTTCCCATTCCAAATACAGCCACCTTCCCCTGAAGGAAAGAATTAGCTCTCATATTTCCTTGAGAAAAATGGCAGAAAAACTAGAGTGAAGAAATCGAACCCATTACTCTCAATTTAGAGGTGAATGTGCGTTGTTCCAAAACAGTGACATCGCCAGATGTGGTGTGCCCCGCCTGGGCAGCGACAGGCCTACGTGCCTGAACTGGGCTGACTCAAGGAAGGAAATCTCTTAGACTTGGCCCAGAGGAGAGTTCTAGGGGAATGATGGCCAACTTCACCTAATCTGAAATTCCTCCTAGTGGGCTGACAAATGGCAGTCTTTCCTGATGTCTGGTCAGGTTGAAGCTTTTCTATTGCAAGAAGAGCTGGCTGCTTGTTGCTCACAAAAAAAGCGGATTCTTAGTTGGAAAGAAAATTATTCATTGCCATGTACATTGTCCTTTATGGGAGAGGCCAGGATCAGAGTTTCTGTCTCTTTGATGTACGAGAACAAGGTGTCTGGCTCGATCCCCAGTTTCTTGCCTTGCTAGGAGAAGGGATCTGGGGGCCGCCAGGTTTGGGTAGGTGAGTTCTCCCCGTGCTGAGATATTCCAGGGTAGAGAGGCTGCATTCTGCATACGTGCTGCCGCCTCCTGGCCCCCACCGGGTGTCAGCGACATTCGGCTGCATGGGCAGCCTGTGCACGATGAACGCCCCGAACTGTCACCTTTTCCTGGGTTTCATGAGCAGCCGCGTGGGCCAGAGTCCCAGGTAGCTCGACTGCCAGTGCTGCTTACCCGTCCCCCTCCCAGCCCCCTGCATGTCCTTTCCTGCCCTTGGCTTGTCAAGTACCTGAGGAAACATGTGACAAAGCTTTGACAAATTCAGTGAAACTCGATCAAAACGCACTCAGGCCCTTTCCCGTTGCTGCCAAGTCAGGCTGAGTGGTGCCTCTGCCTGCGGTCTCACGGCTCACGCCAGGCCTGCCTGCCAGAGGCCCCACGGCTGCTGAGGGCTGCGCGCTCAACGAGCGAAGGTTAGCCAGAGGGCCGCCGCCGCAAGCGGGCCGCATCACACCCCTCCGAGGCTTGAGAGGAGAATGGGCAGCCTGCGCTGGTTTCCCCCTGACCTGAGGCTAAAACTTCAAATGCCCCGCAATGATGGGGTTTTGGAACATAGGTGAGGTCCGGAGCCCACGGCCTAGAAGGAATTCTTGACACGTCTTTGGTGCAAAAAGGTGGTTTATTAAAGCACGGGGACAGGACCCGTGGGCAGAAAGAGCTGCTGCCCTGGGGTCTTGAGGAGTCGTGATTATGTACTCGGGAGTTGGGGGGAGTAAGGAAAACGGAGGTTTCAAAAGAACTTTCATATGCTTTTTATTTTTAAAGGTTTTATTTATTTATTTGACAGAGAGCTAGAGAATAAGAGAGAGAGAGCACGCACGAGCAGAGGGCAGAGGGAGAAGCAGGCTCCCCATTGAGCAGGGAGCCCGCGGTGGGACTCGATCCTAGGACCCTAGGATCATGACCTGCGCCAAAGGCAGCCGCTTAACAACTTAGCCACGCAGGCGCTCTACAAGATACCAGAGGCCTTGCCACTGTCAAGTTAAGGTTGTTTTCCCCTCTAGCAAGGTATTAACATTAAGATAGCTGGGAGATTCCTGGAAGAATGTCACACATGTCCCACCCAGGAGTGGGGGTGGGGTGGGGGGGGGGAGGATGCAGGGTGTCAGCTTACGCTTTGTCTTCAGCTAGCCTTCTGCTCCTTCATCAGCAAGGCCTGGAGGGCTCTCCACCATCCAGCCCCAGTCTGCCCCTCCAGCCTTGCTCCCCACCAGGCCCTCAAACACACGAGGCTTTTCCCTTAATTCTATTCCTTCTGCCTAAACAGCGCTCTCTTTTCTCTGCCTGAGTTACTCCTATTCATCATGCCAGTGTTAGCTGAAGCGCCTTTGCTGACTCTCCTGCTAAATCCGTCCCTCCCCCACCCCCAAGCCCTCCTGGGTTCAGAGCACCCTGTACCTTCACCGGCTAGCCCTGACCTCAGTGTGTTAACTATGTGATTGCTTACAGGAAGCTTTGTCTAACGCACGCCTCCCTCTCCAGCCTCCAAAATGCACACGGAACATGGGCCGTGGTGGATTTGCTCACCACGCATCCTCCTTGCCTGGCTCATAATAGGAATTCAAATGATTCCTAAAATAAACATATTTTAGCAAACTGAACTGTTCCCTACTGTCTGCCTCCCTGCCTTTGCTTGTGCTGTTCTTCCCACCCCGAATCCCTCTCCCCATCCCAATTCTGAGAACTCGGGAGCCTTACCCCCTCTGTAGAGTATTCTCTAACTTGACGGGGTCACAGCACTTCGCACAGATTTTAATTGTAGCATACATTATACCGAGCCATGATTTCTCTCCAGGCTTGTCTCCCATCAGTCTGGGAGCCCTATTAATAGGGACTGCAGCTTGCTTTTTGTGTCTTAGTGCCTGGCACAGATAAGGGACTCAATAAATATTCATTGAGTGAAAACATGGATTCTCGACCCTTTGAAAAACAGAAATGTTCTCTGGCTTATAGGCTGGGCCCTGGTAGGACAAATGCATCCTCCCTTTGATCTGTCTGTAAGTTCCATAAAAACCATCAGCTCATGTGAAATTGTAGATGGCTCTCCAAGCAGACCTTTGCTGTTTTTGCTTGCTCGTTTCCACTTTGGAGACTGCAGGACTTTCCTCTCTCCGGGCATGATACAGACCAGAGTTACACAGAGCCCTCAAAAGGCTGGCCATCGGTCAGTTGGCCCAAACATAGGCTGGCCTTACCATTTTTTCACTGAGTGGGCTACCCTTCTGTGCAAGAGACAGAAAAAGAGGGAGTAAAAATAATCTTACAATGATAGATATTTTTTAATATCAAAACTAGGTCTTTGTGTTCTTTAGTTTGAGTGAAGGCACTGTTAGGGACTTTCACAAAAATTCCCAACTGAGGGCACCCACCACTCCGGAAGATTCATCTAACATCTGCAAAACCATCACTAATCAGAGCCTGGTCCGCCTGTATGGTATTTGAAGGCTATCACATATCTAGACGGAATGTGTATGCCCCAAAGCCATCAAACTGTGTTTAAGAAGACACTTGTTTGAAGTAGAAAAGCCAATTCTCCCGAGTGTTTTGTTTATGGAAATGAGATGCAATCCTAGTCCAAAAAGAGGAAAAACGCTTTTGTTTTTGAGCCACCAAATGAGAACCTACAGACCTGGTGTATGACTCAATTTCTCTCTCCATAAAGTCAGGACTCATGATATCACTGGGCTCCCTGTGGGTGCTGGGAATGCTAATGACAGAATAACATTTGGGAAGAAGGTTGTATTTCCTGGAGGAAAAAAATATAACATTTTCTTTCTTTGCCCCAGAAGCATCAACTGTCTTTTGTCAGTAGGATGTCCCCCCAAAACTCACTATCTTTGGTTGCGTGGGGACTGTGGTGCTTGGTCTCAGGAAGCGGCTGTGCTGAGCAAGGATGCCCACAGGTACCCGAAATTCCAAAGGTACTGTATTGGGGTTCCTCAGGGTGGAGCAGTGGAGAGAAAGAGACAAAGGAGGGCGGGCGAGAACCTTCTTGTTGGCTGCTTTGTGGTTGCGGGGAATATGGGTGTGTGCCATGGGTAGTAGGCTGGAAGAAGAAGACAACCTAACAGCTCCATCAGGGAGCAGGGGCATTTCTGAACAAGCGTCAGGTTCTTTCGTTCTTCCCTTCCAAAGGTCCAGTCCCAACATTTGTGGGGTCCAGGACCAGAGCACGCACAAAGGTCCGCACAGAGAATGTCTAAATATGTAACTGCTATACATTACTTTGTGTCTGTGCCCCAGGCTGCGTTCCATCCAGGGCTGTGCAGGCCACAGTGAGGGGATCCCTCTGGTGCCCTGGCAACGCATGGGGCCAGGCACCTGCTGGGGCAGTGCAGGCCAGAGCCGGGCCTGGGCCCCCCAAACCCAGGATGGAGCCTGCCCTGTACACATTTCCCAGGCAGCATTGGTGGGCAGGCTCCCTCTCCCCAGGCCTCACTTTGCAGGATTTTCAGGCATTCCCCAGCACAGGGGACGGAGGGAGTGCAGGTAGCACTCTGGGTGACTTGCAGTGACCAAATTTAAGTAGAGGCAACCACTCCTCCGCTGACCCAGAGCTGAGGCTGTGATTCTCTCTTCTCTACACTCACTGGAGGGCTTGCTGGCCACACTGTCTGGCCTGGGGGCACAATTCAGCAACCCTGTCCCTCTTCTGTTTGTTCTATCAATTTCTGAAATTAAGACAAAAACAAAAACAAAAACACCTTCATGGGATTGAACAGAAAAAAAAGGTGCTTGTGTTTGGGTGTTTGTAAAATGCAGTGGTCTCTTGCCTGGTTGAGGGGTGGCATACCCTTCCTTCCACCCTATCCCTGAGAAGCGCAAATGACAAATAGGTTATTTCCCATCCCCTGTAGCCCCTGCGAAGTATAAAATGTAAGGAAGCCACTAATATTGTCCTGGTCTGACTCTGAACCTCTTCCTTCAGAGGATCTTCTTTCAGGTTTCGAACTGCCCTGATGGCTGAGGCAGCCCTGGGCCACGGGCACCACTGCCTTCTCAGCCTAAATGTACTTGCCCACTTCTTTCCCCAACATTGTCCCCAGGTCAGCTGAGGGCAGCATCCATGACCTCTTGTTCCACACAAAGAGCTCCACTCTTTAGGTGGTCAGCTCTATGGCAGTCTGCCTTTGCAAGGACAGTTCCTGGGGGCATCCCAGGCTGATGCATCCTGGCATTCATATTGGTCAATTAGTAGGCAATCTGACTCATTATAGGATAATGCCCGAGAAATGCAATCAGATGTATTTCTGTTTGCCGCCCCACTAAAGTTCACCACTGACCACCCAGGGGTCAGGCAAGAGGGCAAGGATGGCTCCAGTACAAACACATCTCCATGACTGGGCAAATGACTCAGGAAGTTTCCTCTGAAGGGAGGGGGACGTGCAGCAGAGGCTTTGGGAGAGAAGACCAATAGCCCTCCTTCCTCTTCCTGCCACCATTTTTTTCTAAGAGCGTCCTCCAGAAATGCCAGTCAGCGTAAACAGGTATGCTTCATCGTTTCTGGTTTTCTCTTTTTAACATTTTTTATGTACTCTTAAAATAGAAATATAACATATGTGCAGTATAATGCACACATCGTAAGTGTACAAATCAATGAATTTTTACATGTGTATATATCGGCATAACCACCACTCAGATCAAGGTACAGACCCTCTCCAGCAGCCCAGAAAGTTCCCTCATCCCCTCTTGCAGACATAACTCTCCCAACGGGAACTCTTCTTCTGACTTTTGTCACAATAGGTTAGTTTTGCCTGTTTTTGAACTTCATATTCATGGAGTCATACCGTGTGCACTCGTTTACGTCTGGGTTCTTTCACTCACCATGAGACTATCCTGTGTTGTCGTGTTTATTAATAACCCATCCTTTTTCACTGCTGCATGGTATTCAACTGTATGATTACACCACGATTTATTGATCCCTTCTGCCAATGGGGGGCATTTGGGTCCTTTCCAGTTTGGGGCTATTATAAATGAGCCTGCTTCATAGATTCTTAGTTAACAAGTTGCTAGTGCTTATTCCAAGCTAAACTTTCTGGGTACTTTACAAGTATTACATCACTGACTCTTCACCATAAATGGAAGGTTATCCCCATTTTACAAATGAGCAATCCAAGGTGAAAAGAAGTTAAATAACGCCTCAAGACATACAACTAAAAGGAAGTAGAGCTTGGATTCAGAGTCTAGAAGGCAGTCTATCTCAGTGACTTGCCTTCCTAACCATCTTGCTAGATGGCTGGCAGCTATGGTGGAAGCTATAAGCCAAACCACTTATCAGCTGCTTGATCTTGGGCAAATTGCTTAATTTCTGTCTTCTCGCCTGCAAACTGGGGTATCTACAGTACTCCATTCATAGAGCTATTGTGAGGATGAAATCAATAATCCATAAAAGGCAGACACTGTTGTTTGACTAAGCTAACATCCACTCCCCATCCCCTCTTGCCTGCCTCCCTATCGAGGCTATGAAAGTTATGAAAGTTAAATGCTCCCTTCCTGGCCTCCTTTGCAGGGACTGATGGGATGTAGGTTAAGGGGCTTCTGGAAAAATGTTGTTTCCTTATAAAAGGAATATGTAAGAAAGGGAAATTCCCATGGTACCTCCTCTTTCCCCCTTCTTCCTGACTTTAATGCAGTTGTGATGTCTGGCATAGGGGCAGCCATCTTGTGAAGCTAAGGCTGAAAGTCAATCCACTAGGGATGAGAGTGAAAGAAAGAGCCTTCCTCCAAAATGATACTGTTGATCTTGCCAAGCCAAGACTGGTCTGCCTATCTCCAGACTTCCCGTTAAATAAACCATAAATGCCTTTGGGCAGTAAGGCACTATTGGTCAGGTTTTCCATCACTTGCAATATAGATGACAGACCATGTAAAAAGGCCTATCACAACGCCTTGCACAGAGTAAGAGCTCAGTAAATATTAGGCTATTGTGCTGACCTCTGTCTAATTGGAAACTGGGCCCACGTGCTTTCACCTCCTCTAATCTGCTAATAATTTGCAAAAGGCACTTTGCAGGCCCAATCAGAGGGAGACTTTCACTCTTCATAGCATCAGCTGTGAGTCTCAGGGCCCGAGCGCTCCCCACATCCTTCAAGGAAGCAACAGGTAACAGGACCTGTCAGCGTTCCTGGAGGCATTCGTTAGGCTGATGCCTCTGAAAGCTGAGCTGCCTCCCACACCCACAGAATGCCTCAGAAAGGAAAACAAAACAAAACAAAACAAAACAAAAAACCCAGCTAAAGGGAATTTATATTTTTCCACTTTATTGAAGAAAAAAACAAAACATTCAGAAACTTCTGGGCAACTTCACCGTGAATCTTGATATGACCTGAATGAGGCTGACTGGCTTCAGTCGCTGAGGAAGTAGCACCGAATAACCACCAGGGACCCGCCTTTTGTTATTCTTAGACCAGCTGCCCGCCTTCCTCAGTGTCTGGGGGGCGGGGGGGGGGGGGGGGGAGGGGGGGGGGCGGGCGACGGCGGCGCATCAAGCAAGAACACACTCGCCAGAATGGCACCCTCCTATTGTTTTCAAATTTTAGACTTCACTCTGCAGTTTACTTTGTAAACACTCAATCAGACTTCTGTTTGTTTAGGTCCAACGTGACAAGTCCCTGTTGAGTGCCTGCTCCGGAAGAAGGCATACCAGAAGTGATATAAATGTGTTTTATGTTTCATACAGCCTTTCCACTGACCACTGCAATGTGACTCTACTTCCCCCTCGTGCATGTTGATGATTAATGCCTTCTGTACCTGACCCTTCTGAATAAAGACTTCTGATATTGGTGCGGCCATGATTGCTCCTCTACCATTTCTTCTCCCCACAGATCATCTGTTTTGCCAAGCATGCTGAAAGCTTGGTGCTATGGTCTGAATGTCTGTGTCTTCCCCCATCCCCCAATTCATACGTGGGAGTCCTAACCCCCAATGTGATAGCATTAGGAGGTGGGGCCTTTGGGAGGTGCTTATGTCATGGGAAGGTAGGCCCTCATGAATGGGATCAGTGCTTTTATAAAAGAGACCCCCACAGAGCTTCCAGTGCCTTCCACCCTGTGAGGACGCAGAGAAGACACCAGCTATGAACCAGGAAGAGGGCTTTCAACGGAACTTGACAACGCCGGTGCCTTGATCTTGGGCTTCCCAGCCTCCGGAACTGGGAGAAATGAATTTCTGTTGTTTCTAAGCTACCCAGTCTGTGGAATTTTGTTACAGCAGTCTGAACACACTGAGACAGAAGCAGATAAACAACAAGGTGAAAGGGATTGGTAGACTATTAAATAACACACTGAATTAATTAATTTTAATTTCTATGCTTTAGCTCTCTTTCTGCCTTTTAAACTGTCTCCTAAGCAACAGGTCTAAAAACTTACAGCGTTGGCCTGAAAAGATGCTCGTCACTCATCATTAGGGAAATGCAAATAAAAACCACAATGAGATATCACCTCACTTCTGTCAGGATGGCTAAATTCAATGACACAAGAAACAACAGGTGTTGGTGAGGCTGCGGAGAAAGGGGAACCCTCTTGCACTGTTGGTAGGAATGCAAGCTGGTGCAGCCACTCTGGAGAACAGTATGGAGGTTCCTCAAAGAGTTAGAAATAGAACTACCCTACTATGATCCAGCAATTGCACTACCACGTATTTACCCAAGGAATACAAACTACTCATTTGAAGGGGTACATGCACCCCAATATTTATAGCAGCATGATCTACAATAGCCAAACTATGGCAACAGCCCAAGTGTCCATCGACTGATGAATGGATAAAGAAGATGTGATATACATATATATAATGGACTATTACTGAGCCATAGAAAAGAATGAAATCCTGCCATTTGCAATGACGTGGATGGAGCCAGAGTTTATTGTGCCAAGAGAAATAAATCAGTCAGAAAAAGACAAATACCATGTGATTTCACTCATGTGGAATTTAAGAAACAAAACAAATGAGCCAAGGAAAAAGAAAGAGAGGCACACCATCCTAGGGGAATAGAGAGGCAAGTCCCCGTATTTCCCTGAGGAAAGAGAAGGGACCCTGGTCATGAGGAGCTTGCAGTCACACGTGCAAGCTCATAGCTCACATGAAGGTATGAAGAACAGAACCTAAGTGGAAACAAATCTTATTTCCAGTTTATGTGCTATTAGGGGACCCTGTTAATTTTGTAGGAGTGAATCTTCTCTGCAGAAATATTCCTTATGATGAACCAAATCAGTTGAAATCACTGTGAGGAACCATGCTTGATAGAAGAGGGTAATGAATGTTAATCAAATTCTTTAAGTGATGAGGGAAACTGGCTGTTTGAAGGAATTCCACGGTGAATTTTCATTTAATGTGATTAATTACCTCCTAATTTGTCACTTGTGTAAAGAAAGCTTTCTGATTTTTAATTTGCCTAAAAATCCAGACTCTCTTAGGCTCTTGTTCCCGAACACATTCACCGCTCCAGAAAGAATTAGCTTACTCCCTTTAATCACAGAGTTTACATCTCTGCTTATAATACCGTAGATCACTGGTTGGGTACACATAGCCACATAAACATCGTCTTCAGGGTTTCATTTGCTAACCGACTTCCAGCCGCTTCTCCCTCCAGTATTTCCGCAGCCAGGCCACCTCTGCTGGGAAGAGTGTCAGCAACGCCACCGGGGCAGGTGCCCCTGGCACCGTTCGTGGCGTCCAGCGTGTTCTGATGAAAATCTCTGGGATCCATCAAAATGCCACTCTGCAGCCACTGCTGACAGATGCTATTAAACGCATCAGTCTGGAAGGACAGAAGCTGGCGACATGAGCTAACTTGGGTGAATTGCAGAAGATGTATAAAAATTGGTAGCTCAACCCGAAGCGGCATTTTGCTTTCAGTATACTGACTTAGAATGCATTTGTAAGTGTGGCTGCTTAGAAAAAAAATTATTCAAAAAGTAACTCTGAACCACTTCCTTAATATATTCCTAAGTCCCCTGTGGCAGTGTTGGGATGGCGCAGCGACGCCCGGAACACACACGGGCTTCATCTGGGGCAGAGGCAGCTAGCTCTACCTTGTGGCTTTATTTTAAAAGCAATTCCCAGGTCTACCTCTCCAGCCTGCTGTTCTCTCCTGGGCTCCAGGGCTCTATCTCCAAATGCCTTTTGGGCTTTGCATTCAAATTCACTAATTCCAGCAACTGGTTTGCCTTTCCCCATCAAACCGGCTCCTCCGGGCTTCCCTTATTCCTGTCATCACCCTTCTCCTTAGCCAAGTTCCTTTTATTTTATTTTTAATAAAAACAGTATATATTTAAGGAGTATAACATGATGATTTTATATATATGTGTGTATATATATATATACACACATATATATAAAGTGATATGATTACTACAGTCAAGCCAATTTACATATCATCTCTTCATGTAAGTTACCATTTTTTGTGTGTAGGATGAGAGCACCTGAAATCTACTCTCTTAGCATACTTCTGGTATTCAGTATTCTTTTTAAAGATGATTTATTTATTTATTTGACAGAGAGAGAGAGAGAGAGAAAGAGCAAGCATAAGCAGGGGGAGCGGCAGGCAGAGGGAGAAGTAGGCTCCCCACCGAGGGAGAAGCCCCATGTGGGACTCGATCCCAGGACCCTGGGATACTGACCTGAGCCCAAAGGCAGGTGCTTAACCAACTGAGCCACCCAGGCGCCCCTCCGTACAGTATTATTAACTACAGTCACGGTGCCGTACATTAGATCTCTAGACTTATTCATCCTATGTATCTGTAACTTTGTATCATTTGACCCACATCTCTCCCCATTTCCCCACCTCTAGTCCCTTGGTAACCATGGTTCTACTACTCTCTGCTTCTATGCATTTGACTTTTTTAGATTCCACATGTAAGTGAGGTCACAAAGTTGGTTTTTATTTTTCTTTCTGTGTTGGCTTATTTCATTTAGCATAATGTCCTCCAGGTTCACCCATGTTGTTGCAAATGGCAGGATCTCTTTTATTTTTTTTAGGCTGAATTATTATAAATATAAATATATATGCCATAATTTCTTTATCCATTCATCCAAAGTCACACAGCCCACAAGAGGCAAAGCAGGGGTTTGGTTCCCGGTATGTCTAACTCTTTCAAGTAATGCTTCAGGTCTTTTTGTAAGGAGGATCTTATTCCTGTAGATGTGGAGGCTAGAAGGGAAGTACTCTGTTTGCACTCTGGTGAAATATTAAGCTACACATGAACGCACACACACGCATGCACGCGCGCACACGCACGCACACACACACACACAGAGTCCAGCCAAATATACAAATTCCTTAGATGTTTAACCAGAAGGAAATGGGTGGGTCATTCTTTAGATTAGAGGACAGATGCCCACATATCCTTTGGCAGGGGCTATCTGCCAGCCAGACGATTGATGCGCCTTCTCTCTGGCTCTGAGGCTACTTTGAGTGTGACAGATTCACATCTCACCCTCACAGCACATATCAATGGTTAGTTGGGTCCCTGCAGGCGGAAGCAGAAGCACTTTGGCTTGGTATGGCTGTGGGGCTGGGATTGCATTCACAAGTCTTCATCCAGAAAATCTACCTTTTACTAGGTCCTTATCAAATAATGATGTATAGAAAAGCCAAATTATTCTTTGCCAGATTAGGAATAGCATTCCTATTTGCTGTGTAATTGAATCAAGAACATTTCGGCTTTGGCTTCTCTCTCCTAAATCCGTCCTTTCATTTACGGCCTAAGCAAAGAACAGCAGAATAAAAAAGATACAAGCAAACTTTCTGAACAATGCAGAGAAAATTAATTCTCCTTTCTGTGTGTGGTTGTACACACAACCTAGGGAGGAATATGCTTGATAATAACTTCGATTTCTGTTTCACTGTAATAAAGCCACAATCAGTCTAAGTAAACACCACCAAGCAAAGACAGGAAAGCAAGATTTTCTTTAAAAAAAAAAAAGTGGTAAAGTCTTAGGAGGCTAACATTAGCAAGTTGGAATCTCCAGCCTCACAAATGAGCTTGTTCCATCATTTCGGCTGCATACAGATCAGTTCTTCTCGGATGACGTACATAACCAGATTCCACAGGCCCCAGTCTAACCGGAGCAATTCCCAAAGGATTTTCCTAAACACCCTCTTGGTGCTGCCAATGGCACCAGTTAGGTCCGGTGTATTAGAAGAAAGTTTGATTTCTCTCTCACTCTTGTTTTCTATATCCTGTCAAACTCAATCCTTGTTTTTCCTCTAATTAAAAGAGATATTTAGAGCCCACTATGTACTGGGTACCATGCTAAGTGCAGGGGATATAATAACGAACAAGGTCATTGCCCTCACAGAGCTTAATATTCAGGGGAGTGAACCAATTATGAAGTGTGTGGTTAGGCTGCTGTATAATTAGTGAAGGTACAGGGTACTGGGCACGCACATCAAGGGAGGGCCTCAGGCACGCGCGGCTCAGGGTGTCAGTAATGAATTTCTGAGGGAAGTGACCTCTCAGATTGGATGTGAGGGATGGGTAGAAGTTAGTCCATGAAGAACAGGGAGGGTAGGAAGAAGGGGGAGCAGTATTTTAAACGGAAAGAGCATCATGTACCAAATGCCAGAAATGAGACAGCATGAAGTCTCATGTCATGTCTGGAACCTAGAATGCCAAAGGATCTGGGACCAGATCATGTAGGGCCTTAGATGGCATGGATGAGCTTTGGACTCCATCCCAGGGTTCTGAACAGGGGGGCAATGTGATCAGTGTTTAGCTTCTGGAAGATCGCTCTGGGGAGAGCAGAGAACTGACTGGAGGCTGACAAGTCTGGAGCTGGGGCAGGCAGCTGGAGCCTGTTTCAGAGAAGAGAAGCCACGGTCTGGGACGAAGGCAGGGGCCATGGACACGGAGAGCTGTGAGTGCACTCAGGGTCTTGTGGACTGGGCTCCTTTCATGTCATTCTCGGTACTACCATGGGGCCCACACAGCCTGAACACCTGAGGGTCTGCAGAACCAACATGGCACTCCGGGGCCAGACCACCCTCTGCAAACCCCAGCTCTGCTCCTCGGTAGCTCTCTGACCATGGGGGAGTTACTTCATCTCTTGGTGCCTTGGTTTTCTCAAATGTAAAACCGGGATAATAACAGTGTACACCCCATAGTAAATACACAGTCATCTATGAGGTCATCTTCCCACTGAGGAAAGAGTCCCAGTATTTTTGGTTTGTAAGTCTATAGTAGGGACAATCTGATGCACCATTTACATTGCTTTTATTGATTTATCTTTTGTTGGCTAAAATAGAATAGTAAACCTTTAAATATATGGGATGCAACAGCCATAAATGAGCTGAACTAGGGCATCCAGCCTTAACACAGAGTAATTAATGAGGGGAAATTGCCTTGGAAGGCCATGCCATGATAATTAATGTCACTTACTTAAGTGACAGTGTCTGTTTTAAGGGGATTTGATATTGTTTTAGTATAAGCAGCTTAATTTCCGGGCTCAGGAAGTATCAACATCTCTTGGAATTAATAGTATCTATGTCTTAGACTTATAGGAATTTGCCCTATGGAGATTTTCAGGAAGAAATTACCCTTGGAAGATTGAGGAAGGTGGTTTTCTGGCTAATTCTCCCCGTCCATACACCAATACCGCTTCTTGCTTCTTGGTCTTGAGTACTCTACCCTCTGCCTCAGTGTCTCCCCGCCTTCCTTCTACCACTTTACCAAAACCTGACTCTGTTGCTTGGTCTTCTGTCCTTTGTGAAATTTTTTGTAATAATTACAACCTACATGGACTTTCCCCTTCTCCAAACTTCTATTATTTATTTTTTATTCTTTTATTCATATCTTTTTTGAGTATATAAGTAATGCACAATGAACAGCACATACTTAAAGTATACAAAACTGATGAGATTTAGCATATGTGTACTCTTATGAAACCATCACCACAGTCAAGAGAATGAACATATCCATTGCCTCCAAGTTTCCCTGTGCCCCCTTGAAATTCCATCCTTTTTCTTATCTCACCCTGTTTCTAAACAACCACTGATCTGTTTTGTCACAAAAATAAAAAAAAAATTGCCATACATTTCTTCATTTGTTATAAAATTACTTTTGCCTTAAACACTCAATTATCTTATAAAGATATATAAAAAATAGGGCAAAAGTATTTTACATTTATCCTTATACAGATTCCATATCAGTTATATATTGTGCCTAACAAGTTACCCCAAAACTGAGTAGCTTAAAACAACATGTATCATTTTACAGTTTCTGTGGGTCAGGAATTAGTATGGGACTCAGTTGGGTCCCCTGTCTCCAGGTATCTCACAAAGCTGTAAACAAAGTATCTAGAGCTTCAGTCAGCTCAAGATTCAACTGGGGAAGGAGCTGCTTCTAAATTCATTCACCTGGTGGTTGGCAGGATTCAGGTCCTGAGGAGTGTTCAGACTGAACACTTCAATTCTGTCATGGCCATTGGCTAGAGGTCACCGTCAGTTCCCTGCCACATGGGTTTCTCTATAGTGCAGCACACAACATGGTGGGTTGCTTCATCCAAGTGGGCAAGCAAGAAGAAACAGAAAGTGTGAGCAAGATGGAAGTAACAGTCTTTTATAACCTAATCTTGGAAGTGAGATCCCAGCACTCTTGCTATATTCCATTCACCAGAAACAAGTTTCCAGATCTCTCGAACACACAGGGAAAGGGATTACACCAGGAAGTGGGGATCACTGGGAGCCATTTTAGCACTGGACTACTATTGTTTTTGTTGTTGTTGTTTTGTTTTTTCAGTACCTATGTTATAAAGTGCACAACACACTGTTATCATTTTTGTTTTAGAAAGACAATTCCTGGAGCTCTTCATTCCTTTGGTTAGATAACAGACTTTTACCCGGCATCATTTTCCTTCTGGATTTCCTTTAACATTTCTTACATTGCTTGTCTACTACTGCACACACAGTCTTTCAGCTTTTATACGTCTGAAGGAATCTTTATTTCACCTTTGTTTATTAAAGTTAGTTTATTTGTTTGTTTTTCCTGGGTACAGAATTCTATATTGACAGTATTTTTTTTTTTTTTCAAGTACTTTAATGTTGTTACTTCACTGTCTTTTGACTTGCACTGTTTCCAATGAGGAATCTGCTATGATTTTTATCTTTGTTCTTCATTGTATTTTTTTTTCTTGCTGCTTTAAAGACTTTCTCTTTTTCATTGGTTTTAAACAATTTGATTAAGATGTGGCCTGATGTAGTATTCTTCATGTTTCTTTTGCTTCGAGTTTGTTGGAATTTCTTGGATTTCTAAGTTTATAGTTTTCATCAAGTTTGGACAAATTTCAGCCATAAGGTCCTCAAATATTTTTTTTCTGAACTCCCCATTTCCCTTGAGGACATGTAGAGGAGGCCACACAGAGAGGTCCCACCACTTACTGCTGCCTTTTTCAATTATTTTTTAAATTTTTTTCTATCTTATATTGGAAAATTCGTATCACTTTGTCCTTAAATTTACTAATTTATCTTATGCCAGGTCTAAGTTTTGTTAGTCCCATTCAGTGCTATTTTGCTTTGGTTTTTGTTTTGTTTTGTTTTGTTTTGTTTGTTTGGTTTGGTTTGGGTTTTCGACATTGTAATTTTCTTCTCTATACATTTGATTTGGCTCTTTTAAAAATCTTCCACATCTCTCCTTAAAATGCTATTCATTAATTTTCTCTTCATTATGAGTTGTATTTTATTGTTTCTTTATGTGCCTGGTAATTTTTGATTAGGTGACAGGCAGTGTGCCTTATCATGTTGGGTATTTATTTATTTATCTATTTATTTATGCATTATTTAAACCACTTATGAACTTTGTTCTGTAACATGGTTATTTGGAATCATTTTGATCTTTTCACAGCTTACATTTGTTAGGTGGGACCATAGCTGGCTTTACGCTAAAGTTAATTTGGCCCCTCTACTTAGGCAATATCCTTTTGAGTACTAAATCTGATGCCCCATGTATTATGGAGTTTCTCTCCTCTGGCTGCTGGGAACTTGAATTATTTCCAGTCTTGAATGAAATTTTTCTGTCAAATCATGTTCATGTCTGGTAATTCTTTCCTCAACTTTAAGCAGTTTCCATGCAAGCATGCAGGACTTAGTACTCAGCTTAGGACTTGAAAGGAAACTTCTTCAGGTTCTGGAGCTCTCTCTGTGTGTATTTCTGGTACACTGCCTTAGGAATTTAGCAGCTTTGTCCTCCTCGAAGATTCTCAATTCTATCTCTTCAACTTAGGGAGATTGCCTGGCTCTCCCTAAGTTCTTTTTCTCTGTACCCCAGCCTGGCACTCTGTTTAGGTATCAAACTGAGGCAATTGTGAGGCTCATCCTGTTTGCTTCCCTTCTCTTAGAGATTACTGCCTGTTGTCCAATATTGGGAAACCACTGAATCATATAGTTTGTTTTTTTGTTTTTGTTTTTTAGTCAAGGCAGAAAGTTAAATCTGGTCTCTGTCACTCCATTATGTTCAGAAGAAGAAATCTGTTCTTTAGTAATCTATAACACAGTTTACTCTCCCCCCTCCATTTTCATATATCCCTTATGCTCATGAAAAAGTGCTCCCAGAGGGCAGAACATGTATCATTTGACTTCTTTTGCCCTAACACAGTGCTATGCATATGCTGAAAAATATGTTTCTTTTTGCACGGTTTCTTGGAAGGGCTGGCTGTGAAGTATCTTCTGTTTGTTCTATAAAAGTGCATCCTTGTGGTCCTTCTCTTATCTCTGTTTTCTTCATATTTAGTTTTTCTTACCACTCCATAGATACAGGAGCTCCTCTGCATAATATCACTGAATCTGATGGCTTCAGTTATTAACTTTGTTAAATCCTCAGTGGCAACTTTACAACACCAGAGGGCCCCAAATTGGAATTTATGTGCCAAATATCTCAAAGAGGAACACAGGCAAAAAAACTGCCATTTGGAAAGATTAGTCTGATTATCTTAATTACTACACTTGGTTGACTCCCATTATTTTGGCCATCTCCCTGCCTTCTGATCCTGAGCTCCAGCTTTCTGCTGTGATTGTCAATGTCTTCCCAACTCAGACAGTAGCAACCTGTGACTTTCCAAGACGTTCCCTGGATGATCCTAAGTCCCTGTCTCTTGGATCACAGACAGAGCACAAGGTCCATTTGCTGTTTCTGGTACTTTCTAAATTTCATCTCTAGCTAGATCTGTATTGTGCTGAGGCCAACAATAAACTGAAGGAGATCAATAATCCCTATTTATACTGCAGTTGCAAAATACTTCTTCCAGCCAGAAAAACTGGTTTTGTAGATGAAGATATCAATGAAATTACTATCTCATAGGTGAAAGTCATTCCCTTAAGGACCTACTGCAGTGGCTCCCAAGCCTTGCTTGCTTGAATTAGAAACTCTGTCAACCATGTCGATACTCTGCTCTCACCTCAAGCCCAGTCTATCCACAAACTCACCTTCTCATCTCTCATGCCTTTCTGATCCTCCCCCTGTGGTTCCCATTTTCATTAATGGTGCCTTCAGTCTCCTAATTAGTAAGCTTGAAGCTCAGGACTCATCTGGGACACCTCAGTTTCTTACTGTTTTCACCTGATCTGTTTTCCAGTTCCAACAGTTTCGTATTTATGATGTCTCCTGTATGTTACAGATTCTCACCCTCCAATGTTTCTCTTATTCATTTTTTCTCTACACTCCCATCATCACTGCCTTCCTTCAGGCCTCATCCCTGACACCCGGCCTCTAGTGTCACCACTAGATGGTGAGTGGGAAAGACCATGGGATGGCCCACATGGTCTTTCCAGGTAAATCTCCTGCAAGGACAGCCTGCTTAGGGGACTTCTCTCCTCAAAAGCTCAATAGGTGTCCACTGTCTACATAATGAAGTCCAAAAGAATCCTACAGCATTGGAGGCTCTTTCCTCAGTGACCCTGGCTTATACCATTGTTGTGACCTTAGCCATCAAGACTCACCCCATAGCTGCCTTCTCCAGCCAAACGGCACTTCTCTCTTCTCTTGGAATTCTCTCAGGCCCAGCTATGCCTCTTTAAACCTATGAGTCTGAACTTTAAGGTCCAGTACACACGCCAGCTCCTTCATGTCATTTTCTCAAAGTTTCTAGCCAGAAGTAATAGCCATGTGCTTATGCTTAGAATAGTGCCTGACACACAGAAGGCACAAATGAAGTATTCATCTGATGAATGAATGATTATCTTCTATGCTTTTGTAACATTTTGTACTTGTCCAATAGAACTTTTATCATCCTGCCTTGATGCACTAATTAGTTTATTCATTCAACAAGAAATGATCGAGCACCCATGTTGTGCAAGGTTCCCTGCTATAGTTAACTGAATAATGGTCCATCTCTCCCACAGCAGTGTGAATGTGTCTACTGTATACACAGCTATCTCTCTCAAAGCAGTGTGAAGGTGCCCACTGTATACACGGCTGTCTCTCCCACAGCAGTGTGAATGTGTCTACTGTATACACAGCTATCTCTCTCAAAGCAGTGTGAAGGTGCCCACTGTATACA
>NC_058404.1:144037728-144053716 GCF_002201575.2 Neomonachus schauinslandi
ACACAGCTATCTCTCTCAAAGCAGTGTGAAGGTGCCCACTGTATACATGGCTGTCTCTCCCACAGCAGTGTGAATGTGTCTACTGTATACACGGCTATCTCTCCCACAGCAGTGTGAATGTGTCTGCTGTATACATGGCTGTCTCTCCCACAACAGTGTGAATGTGTCCAGCACATACCTGGCCATCTCTTTTCCATGGCACCGTGAATGTGTCCACTGCATACACAGTCATTTTTACCCCCCAGCAAGGTTCCCAAAGGAAGAGACCGCATCTTATTCCTCCTGGCTTCCTTCATGGAACCTAGCACAGGGCCTTGAATGACTTGAATGACTTCTGAATTAATGAAATAAATGTAGCTCAAACAAGAGTCAGGATACTGACAATCTGTTTATGTCTCAAATAACTGAAAGGAGGACAAAGGTCATTTAATACCCCTGGAGGAGGAAGGTGCTGACTGACTTCTTCTTCTTCTTCTTCTTTTTTTTTAAGATTTATTTATTTCAGAGAGAAAGAGAGAGAGAGCACAAGCAGGAGGGGGAGAGGGAGAGAGAATCTCAAGCAGACTCCCCGCTGAGCACGGAGCCTAACACAGGGCTCGATCCCAGGACTCTGAGGCCATGACCTAAGCCGAAACCAAGAGTCAGCTGCTCAACTGACTGAGCCACCCAGGAGCCCCTCATTTATTTCTTTTCATTTGACTTTAATCCCTTTCAAAACAGAAAGGATTCTGTCCTTAGTGATCAACTATAAGGGAATACCACAAACAACACAAAATCTGTGAAGTTGTTTTTCTTCAAAAGGTAATCAAGCTAATTGAGTGGCAGAATTTAAAACTTCAATTTCATCTGCTGACCTTGACAAAATCTGGCTTAAATAACACCTCAAATATTTTAATTTTTAATATACAAAATGGATATTCAAGCTATTACTTCAAATTTAAAAGGAGTCTTACCATAAAAATAATTTTACTTCATGGTCCTCTTGTATACCATTTAAAATAGGCTTTGCTTTACACACACCTTTCCTTAATATAATTGTTACTTATAGATAGGGCTACTAGAATATTCACTGCCTCTAACTTTTAACTGTGAATATTTACAGTTAATACAAAAGTGTTATGAAAATGTTATGTGTCTTCTCTTCTAAGAACAAACAATGGAATGGGCCCCTGTGGTCACACCCAAACACTGGTCCTGTCCTCCAACCACAGCTGACCTGACTGGGGGTAAACACATGACCCAAGTTGGACCAATCAAACCCCTTCCTCTGGAAAAATAATTGTATTTGGGACTGAGACATCAGGTAGTTTGTCAGAATTATTGTATACATTGGGATGGCATATGCATAAAGAAGAAGGGGAAACAGATTTTCAGATGGAAAAGAATGAAGCAAACAGAGAAGAGAAACACAAATAATACTGAGCATTTAATATGTGTCCAGGTACTATCTCATTTATTTCTCAGAGAACTCAATTAAACCCAGGCATTTGCAGTCAAGGAAACTGAGGCAAAGAGAGGTTGATGGGAGTGGCAGAGTTATGACGTAAATCCAGCAGTCGGACTCCAGAACCAGGCTTGTTAGCATGAACGTAGACGGCCCCGGAGCAGCAGAGCTGGGTCAGGGGCCCTCAGACCCCAGGGAGCAGAGCTGGCTGGCTCCTTTATCACATTTCCTCATCTTGCCTGAGACTTGTCTGAACTTTCTGCCTTTGGATATTATAAGGAAGACCAATTTCTTTCTTTCTTTCTTTTTTTTTTTTTTAAAGATTTTATTTATTTATTTGACAGAACGAGCACAAGCAGGGGATGCTGCGGAGGGAGATGGAGAAGCAGAGAAGCAGGCTCTCCATTGAGCAGGGAGCCCAACGTGGGGCTCAATCCCAGGACCCTGGGATCATGACCTGAAGCTGAAGCCTTAACCGACTGAGCCACCCAGGCGCCCAAGACCAGTTTCTTTTATTAAATTCTCCCCCTTTTGCTTAAACAATTGCAGAGGTTTCTGTTACCTGCAATGCAAAAGTCACATACAACTGCCCTGCCCCCTTCATTTACACCCCATGTCAGACCTAGCTTTGTCGTTGGAGTTCACATGCACGTGCTCGAGTTCCCACTTCCAGCAACCTCCTCTGCCGCTGTGTTAGTTTCTGCACATAGGCAACACACACGCACCACCACGTCTTTGCACCTGCTACTACGCTGTACATACAAATCGTTACTTGTTTGTGGACATGTAGAGAGAATAACGCAAAAGGGTTTTGGAAGAAGATGCCTGGAACTTTGCTTAATTGATGGGCCTGGATAAATGATGAGAAAACATTTTATTGTGAGTTGCTGTCCATAATATCTGCAATTAATGTTTTTAGTGTAATCAGGCAGTTCCAACATTAGCTAGAGAAGGGTAATTAAATCCGTGTTTTGCTTTTCATACTGCAAAGGAAACCTTTCAAAACCACCGAGAAAAGTAAAACCTAGCCAAATCCATTTTTTTTTTTTTTTAACTAGGAAAGTTTGTGGCAAACTTTTGCTGGCATCTAAACACGTGTAAATCTTCCAACGGGTTATGCATGGCAGGCCCTATGCATTGTAAAAATGCCATCTCTCAGCATTACCATTATTAAAGCCAGAAGGCAAAACAATGAATTACTTTATCAGGTATAGAATGCACGTCTAGCCCTGTGGTTCTTGGCTTCCTGCTGAATAAAATGAGGCAACTGTATTCAGGGCTCTGCATTCAGACAGATCAGGGCTAAATCACTGCTCCCCACCTCTGGGCTATGTAACCTGGGGCAAGTTACTTTTGACCCTGGGCGGGTTACTTTGTTGCTCTCCTTTCTCTGAGCCTCAGTGTCTTCAACCGTAAAATGGGAGATGGGTAGTATTTATTTACTTCACAGGACTGTGGTGAGGACGAAACGGGCG
Organism: Neomonachus schauinslandi; assembly: GCF_002201575.2. NCBI lineage: Eukaryota > Metazoa > Chordata > Mammalia > Carnivora > Phocidae > Neomonachus > Neomonachus schauinslandi. Next base: position 144,040,648 of record NC_058404.1, read on the forward strand.
AGCCACTGCTGCGAAAGACGGTGTACCCCAGGCCCAAGCATCTGGAAACTTCCTTGCTGAGTGTGCCCAACTGCAAGGCCCAACCGTCCTCCAATGCTGAGCCATTTCTGTAACTAGTCACGTAGCCAGTTAAGCGAGCAAAGGTGACACGGAGTGACTGCCATCTGACTACGAGCCCCCCAGGGGGAACCTGGCTTGCTCACTCCTGGCCCTAACAGCTGCTGAGTCCTTGGCCCCGGACTCCTCAGCTGGAGCACACCTGCCTGCACAGGCACCCTCTGGGTCCACCCTGTTGTGCCGACCCTTAGTGGCGCAGGCGCCCGCACCATCACGTGACGCCCTACTGTGTGCTGCGCTGGAAGGAAAAATTGTCCTGCGGGAATCCGCTGAGGCTCATTGTCTACTTTCGGCAGCTATGGAGTTTTGGCAAGCCAGTCTTCCTGCTTGCTTACTCATGTCCTTTGGATCTTTTTGGGGGGTCTTTTCACATCCTCTGTGACAGGAGGTGACAAACGCCTTTGGTAGGGGCAGTCAGTATTTTAGGCTTTGGGGCCACATGTGATTTACATTGCATAATCTTCTTGTGAACTTCTTTTCTTTAACAACCTTTCAAAATGTGAAAACCATTTTTAACTCACAAGTTCAACAAAAATAGGCTGAGGGCTGGACGTGACCTCCACTTTCATGAAGCTGGGGTTCTTCCCTGATATCCACCTAAAGCACTTAAAACAATCTGTGCTAGATTAGTGAAAATTCAGAAAACACTAGCTACTCTTACACTTCATGCTTTTCACTTGTCCATCTCTAAACCCAAGGCAACCCTGTTAGTACTCAAAATCATGTTCCCAAATAATGGAGAACTTTCTGGTACACGTATAATGCACAGGGACTAATTTTTTCCACTCCTGCAAGTGAGTTCTGCCTCTTTGGTTACAGGACAATTCTTTATTATCAGGCTTCCTGATGCAATGCCAGGAATGGGTTGCAGGTTAAAAAAAAAAAGAGTAGATTACAAGTGTGGGTGTAGACATCTAACCCCTCAGTTCTCAGGGCAGCTGGGCAACCGGGCTTGGACCTTCTCCTCTGTTTACCCCTGTGTGCTGGGCAAACATTATCATTTTTAACATGATAAATGTTGTTAAGCTCTGCTTCAAGCCAGTAAGTTATTGTTTGATTAAATACAGCTCTGGTCTATGCGGGGGGGTTTTACATTTTCAAATCACTATTTGCGAATAGAGCAGGGAGCCTGGGACTCAGAGGGGCTCACAGGTGTCTTTACTGACCCCAGGTGACTGTGGGATGGTTTCTCCAACAGGAGAACAGGTAAGTCTCACTAACTGGTTAACTCTTAATGGTGCAGATGGCCTTTGAGGAGAAGGATGAACTCAAGCAGCCACGAAGGCATCAGGGACACAAAGACGAAAGACAAGGTAAGTCTTGGCAGATGGCTTGACTGGAAGGTGAAGGGTCAGAGGGGAAAGGGAAGCCGGAAAGAAGCAATAATTCAGTATCCACGAATTTCCAGGCACTGGTTCTAGTTCAAAAGGCAAACTCTCTGGGGCCTAATGTACAAAATGAAGAGAGGAAAAGTAGTGGGAGAGAGGAGTAAATGGGAGGGAGACGGAAGAAGTGGGGTGAAGTGCCGTGGGCCGTGGAAGCCACGCACCTGAGCAGGAGCAGATGCGTGACCAGGGGCACTCAGCTGCGGCAAGGCCACCGGCACATGGAAGGACACTCTCCCACCAGGGTCCCATGGCTGGACGCGCCCACATCCCATGGCATTCCTGCATCATGGCGCTCCCCTAACAATGACCTTGTGTCACCCAGAGATGCGAGAATGCTGTACATACCGCCTGCTTTGTTTCCTGAGTCAGGAAACCATGCATTTCAGAAAGATTTCCCCCATTAAAGAGTTAGGGGTTAAGATTTCAAAAACACTCTCCATAAAAGGATAGAGATTTTTGTTTTCCGAACGACCTCATTCCCAGCCCACTGTCAGTAACAAAAGCCACAGTCTGCTATGAATCTCCCAGCATGTGAGGGACGGTGCAGGTCCCCCTCGATGAACCTCTCCTGGTGCCCACCTGTCATTGGCTCCTCTGGTTTTCTTCCCACAGAGCATAAGATTCTGAACTGTCATCGTAGAAACATGACAGTATCTGGTCCCTGGAACAATTTTTTGTAATGACATTAGGGGTGAGGTAAAGCAAGGGAGACCTGATTTTCTTCTCTTGGTAAAGTGTTAGTGGAAAAGCAGGAAAATATGCATGAGACTAGCAAGCATACTTTATGGGGTCAGAGCCCAGAATCCTCTGAATAGTGAGCTGATTGACTCCAGAGGTGATAATGATTTTCTGTATAAAAAGAATTAGAACCAAACTCTACATGTCTTAGAATAATGGCAACTTAATTCAGGCATATCATTGGGGAAATTGCCTTAGAATTTTTTTCTTTTAAAGCTTGACTGAACTTCTCAGAAAATATTCCTGAAGGAAGTGTTTCTGAAAGTCACCCTGGAAATGGAGGGCCATTGCCTCTGGACTAAAGTTCACATTCACCAGTGATGGCCTGGTTTGAAATCTTAATCCCAGGTCACAGCAACTTGATTTGAAAAATATACTCATGCACTAAGATTGAACAAGGGTGATCTATGGGTGGTTGGAAGAGTAAGTTGTTATCTTTTTAAAAGTTTGCTTGTTTGAATTTTCTAATTTTCTCTTTTTAAAAAAGATTTTATTTATTTATTTGCAAGAGTGTGTGCATGAGCTGTGGGAAGGGGCAGAGAGAGAGAGAGAGGGAGAAGCAGACTCTGCCGAGCAGGGAGCGCAACGTGGGACTCGATCCCAGGACCCTGGGATCATGACCTGAGCCGAAGGCAGACGTTTAACTGACTGAGCCACCCAGGCATCCCCAAATTTTCTAATTTTCTATAAAACATATAAATCGCAACTGTAGTTATGCAAAGCTCATTAAAAAAAAAAAGAAAGAAACTATACCCAAGCCATTGTGGGAGGGTTGATTATACAGGGGTTGGTAAACTACCAATTCACTTGTCTTTCCTAACTATATTAATCTAATCAATACAATGAATGGAGTCAAAGGCGACTCGATACCAGTGTTTCCCAAACTTCTTTGGTACATGGACGCCTGTAAAATGTCTGGCAAGGGTCAAATCCTGGTAAGAGACATCCTTTCCTTGTATTCACAGGCAGGCTTTTGTCTTCCAACTGCCTCAAAACTCACAAAGTCGATCAAGGAAATTGAGAGATCAGTGAACTACTGCTCTTGGAACTTCATATCCCACATTTTTGTTTTATTTTGTTTTGCTTTCCAGAAACAAAAACAAAATCATAATCTAGCTTGACTGGGACGTGCCAAACTCCCATTAACTACATTGTCTGGTTATGTCTAATTAGAGCTCATTGAGCTCTAATGCTAGGCTAAAGATGCTTTTAAGAAAACCGATATATCCAAATTTAATGTGTCTGATAGAGGCTGTAATCTTTCAAAAACTGGATGCTATGGTCCACCTGTTCTGGCCTTTCAGGGGCTCTGCTGACAATCAAAGGTGGGGGTGGGGGGTGGGAAAATGTGCAAATTATTCCCTGAGGAAGGAACATGAGCTGGTAGCATCAGCTGGACGGAGTCTTACTGCCACACACAGTGGGCTGGTAGGGTTGTTGCTGTGTCCAGTGCTGCCCCTGAAACTCATCCCCTTCAGGTGATCAAATCGGGAGACTCTATTGTGGATGCAGCCACCTCCACCTTCTCTGCTGATGAACAAAAACGGGGAGTGAAAAACTTCTGACAGGCTGGTATGGCCAATAAAAGTCTTCTATGTCTCCCTGTCTCCTGAAATGGCATGAACAGAGCCATACGGGCATAGATATGGAAGTCTAGAAAGCTGGACACATTCCCAGTGGTCTTTCCCCCAGCACGTCTTTGCTAGGTCAGGGGGCACCTGGGGGTCCCAGGGTCCTGAAACCTGAGGGAGGTGGCCTGGGCTTCCTTGAGCCAGGAGAGAGGAGAGAGCCAGCATCTGCGGTGTGTGGACAGTATGGGTTTTCTACGCCTGAAAAAGGTATGTTCGACTCACTGTCCAGCTTGAGGCTTATGCCACCGTAAGAGGGCCTGGGGGAGGATCTGAGGTGATCCAGACCCCACAGCAGGACTTTGTCTTCAATTCATACTCCCATCCAGGACTCAGATGCAGATGAGGAGACCTGACCCTCCTCCAGTGGCCTCCAGGAGAGACACCCAGCTCTACCCCTGCACTGTGATTTAACGCTGGGAAATGCCTTGACTGCTTTCAAGATGCTGAGAATTTTATGCGGGAAACTGAAGTATTTTATATGCTGAGATCATTTACTCTTTCATACTCTTTAAAATCCGTTCACATTTATTGGAAAAATATGTTACTTTCTTCCACAGATATTCTCTCCAGCATCACCTAAATGGCAGATTTTGCTAATTACTCTGTTTCAAGTTTATGTTGCATACACGGGTACCACGGTGAGAACATCCAGATTTTACACTCTGCTGATGGCAATACAGAAGCAAAAGCAAAACCAAAAAAATTCAAACCAACAAAAATATTGAATAAAGCTTCTAAAAGCATTGTGGAAATGGGAAAGAAGGAGTAAATTTAAATACCTACTGTGTGCTGGGATTGGAGTAGGTACATTGGTATACTATTTGTTTAATCTTAAGAATAACACTCTGAGGGGGCGCTTGGGTGGCCCAGTCGGTTAAGTGTCTGCCTTCGGCTCAGGTCATGATCCCAGGGTCCTGGGACTGAGTCTTGCATCGGGCTCCCTGCTCAGCGGGGAGCCTGCTTCTCCCTCTGCCTCTGCCGCTCTCCCTGCTTGTGCTCTATCTCTGACAAATAAATAAATAAAATCTTTAAAAAAAAAAAAAAAGAATAACACTCTGAGGTATTATTGTCTCATTATTTACAAATGAGGAAAATGAGGCTCAGAGAAACAAAGACCATTTAGCAGATAAGGGGCAGAACCAACGTTTTCAACCATCACCTGCCCGAAAGCAAAGCCCATGCCTTTTCTGCTACACTGGGCCAGCTCCCAGACGCCCCTCAATTCTCCGAAGCCAAAACTGTAAACTTTCGTTTCACCTCTCTGCCTGGAAACACAGTGCATCATCAAAATTACATCACCAAGGACTTTATATCTAAAATGAAGTAATCCAGAGGACACAGAGGTACCTGTTTTGTTACCAGGCTCAGACTGAGTCTGCGTTACTTTCTTAGAGTCTCTGCCGATCAGAGTAAGAAATCGTGGAGTACTACTACTTTGAGTGTTTACCCGAAGAGTTTTCACAAGGGTGTTAAAGTAAAAGATAAGTCCCTCAAATATGACTCTTGATTCTAAGAAGCTATTTACAGCAGAATGTCAGAGCTCATAACACTATTGAAGAGCTGCGCTACAAACACAGAATTTTGAGAACATTCAGATTCAACTGTGATGTTTAAAAAAGGCAAAGATTTCAAAAAGGTTTTAACTTAGATTTGTGCTTCTTTCTGAAGTTATCTTATTGTTATGAGACCTATAAACATACAACTCAATGATAAACAGAGGAGTTCTGAGGGAAACAGAGCGGTTTCAAAACCAAGGGGACATATATAGTTGAAAAGGAAATATTGTCACAGGCATTTTTGTTAACGTTGTCAACACAACAAAACACACAAATCCAGTATTTAGGGCAAAGGGCAGGGATCCCTCACAATGGCACAAGATGTGGATGGTTGGGAGATTCCAGAGCTGAGTGGCACGGCCTTAGCTCATCTTTCCTCAGCTCTATGGTTCCTCGGGAAGGTGGTGCGGGCAGCCTTGCTCCACCCAGCAACCCGGCAGGACTCAGGAATTTCAATGCTTCCACCCTGCTGACCTGCTCCGAGACGGGGACATGATGTCCTCAAGACCCCTGCTCACCCTTGCTCACCCTTGTACACCCCAGCCCAGCCCCTACTACCTGTGACCTCAAGGAGCTACAGGTGAATAAAGAAGGATCTGTGACAAGAAATCATTATGCTGGTGGCTGTCCTCTGGTCCTGGTGGGGAGTAGCACCGCCCAGCTAATCTGTGCTGCGGGAAGAATGTGTGCTGATACCTCAGACTTCTCGGAAACCTTGAAGACTTTCTCCTGGAAAGAAAAGGGCAGCCCTGGCTGGGAGAAAACCAGGATCAGGTGTGAGGTTATTAAAAGGTGAAGCCAGCCCCTCGTTCACCCCACCCGTGGAGGAAGGCGATGGAATGAACGATTCAGCAAAGCGACACCCAGAACCTCAGAGCTGGCCTCCCCAACCTCTTCATTTTCAGGTAAGCAACCCCAGCCCAGAAACATGACTATTTTTATCAAGCCTAAAAAGTCGTGATTATCTGATGTACCATTACTTTGTGTACTGGGAAGAGAGGCAAAATGCTGCTGACAAACCACGATAGGCCATCGACTGTTGAGATGCATCCAGGTCCAGAGGTGGTAAATGTAAAGAACAAAAGGTGAGTGTCTTTTCTTTTGTTAAGGATCTTATTTATTTATTTGAGAGAGAGTGAGAGAGAGAGAGAGCACAAGCAGGGGGAGCAGAAGGAAAGGGAGAAGCAGACGCCCCGCTGAGCAGAGAGCTTGACGTGGGGCTCGAACCCAGGACCCTGGGATCATGACCCGAGCTGAAGGCAGACACTTAACTGACTGAGCCACCCAGGCGCCCCCAAAGTGAGTGTCTTAGAACTGATGAGGTGTGAAGGCCACTTGCCTCCCAATGCCACCTATTCAGCCTTTGGGTGTCCTTTTTGTCTTCTGCTGCACCCTGTAGCTTCACTTTGCAGATGAGGAAGCAGGAGTCCAGTCACTGGGTGACTTACTCGGTCTCTGAGCTGATGAGGAGCAGAGGTGGGGCCCCGGCTACACCCTGACCCCTACTGGTGGCCCCCATAAGTCTATGCAGCCTCTACTTCAAGGTATTGATCTCTGGCTCTGGAAAACAGAACTACATTTGTCTGTAGAACATTTGCTTCCTGATTAGGTTTTGCTGATGATAACATAAAAATTAAACTGCCGTCCTGAACACATGCAGCGGGTTGGAAGCCGTCAGGGTAGATACTTGCCAATGGGGAAGACAGCGCTTCTGGATTTAAAATACACTCTGGAAAATCTACGAAGATCACCCACATGCCTGGCAACTGAGGAGCTACTCATGGCAGTTAGATTTGATGTTTCTCTCGATCTGGACTTACTTGAATGTGGAAGGGGGGTGAGAACTACTTGATTTTCTGCAGGCCTAGCCCTTCCCTCCCCAACGCTGGCTAAGAGTCCTCCACAAGTCCTGGGCCACCGTGTACATGGTGGAAACTTGCCCTGCTTGTCACTAAAAGCTCTGGTAGCTGGCATGTGACTTCTGCAGTTCCACATGGTCCAGAATCCCCTCAGACTTGAGAAGAGGGCCAAGGCCACACGGGAAGATGGCCCCCACTTCAGTGCCTCCTCTGGTCAGGCTGGCATCAAGTAATAAATTAGGCTTGGAAGAGAATGATCTGCAATGTCTCATCCGGCTGGTGCCCCAGGAACCCCTGTGTATCACTTGTCTACATACTGTCACTTCTAAGTTTAGCTCAGGGACGCATGGCCTCTAATCCCTCACGTGGGGACAAGCCTCCTTTAACTCAGAGCATTCCAATATCTGGATTGCAGGTGACTGCACATAATATCCCTCTCATCCCCTCCCCACCCCTCACCCCCAGGGCCCAGGGCTGGTCATCTGGCCGTGAACTGCCTTGCTTTCCTGAGTATGCCAATGCCTTAGACAAGAAAAAAAAAAAAAGGCTGCTCCCAGATTCACTTGGCCCATTGTTAGGAGCCCTGGGAGCTCAGCCCACAGATCTCAAGATGTGAGTGCGGTGCACTGTGATCTCAAAAGCAGCGGGAAACAAAACCCTGCTGGGCCCTGGCCACTGTCTAGTTGCCTGGCCTGATGGCAAGGTGTCAAAGAGCACCCAAAAGAGAAGAAGCGGCCAGGCTGCCTGTGCTGGGGCAGTACAGAGGCAAGCCTCCCCACAAGGTATTTGCTCCCATCATGCCAACGCCAGGTCCTGTGGCCTTTGTCTTCTTGTCGCTCCCTGCTTCAGGAAGGAAACCCTCGTGGAGCCATGCCTTCCGACCCGTTGCTTGAGAAGATGTATCATTGCTCTAAAGACACTGTTTTCACAAGCAAGACAGGCCCTTCAGCTCTTGGGATGAAATGTGAGGCCATCTGCCCACCCCCCCATCTTCTCTGGAGGACCGCTGCGTGACTCAGGAAGGCAAGCCACACAGGCCAGCTCTGGAGCAGATGGGGGAGGCAATGGCATTCAGATTTGGTGTCTGCATGGCAGCAACTTGGATAACACAACATTCCAGAGGCTCTGCATTTAAGTGCCTTCTTGTATGTTCTGTAGGAGGTTAGGTTTGCACGTTCCTTCCTAACACCGCCGACAGACCCTCTTTAAGCTACTTAACAGCCAGGAAGGGGCCCTGGACCCCAAAACATGACCACAAGGGGCCTGTGAGCTGGGCTCCCTCTGGGTAGTCCTGAATGTAAGCCAGAGCAGCCGGAGACTATGGGCCACTCCTCCGCACCCTCGGCCTTGTCACCAGCAGAAGCCCTATGTGCGCCCCCCTTGGCCACCTTGACCACAGCCACCTGCCCCAAGAGCTGGCAGCCACACGTGGTTGACTTCCAGCCTGAATTCCATCTAGTCCGGTTCTCCGTCTGGAAGGTTATTTCTATTTTTGAACGTGAACAGCTCTGGCAAACGAGCTCATAATCTACTACTGTCTTTTGCAGCATTTCCTTCCTCTTCATTTGCAAAGAAATATTTTTACAATTGTGGTTTTTCACTTGAGTTATATATTAGAAGCATGTGGTGATGCTGCAAAATTGCCAGTATCCAAGTTCTCTGTCCCCTGAGTTTCAGGTTTAAGTGTTCTGGCATGGGGCAGGGACAGCGGGACCACACAGGTGTCACACCTCCAGACATTAATCATGTCGTTGGAGATTGTCTCACTTCATTGCAGCACTGCTTAAATATGGAACACACTGCTACACTCAGAAGGAACAGAAACCCAAATCCTGCAGATCTGCCTGTATTTCTAGAATACGATTTTGACACCCTCCCAAACTTCAGCTTTGGTTTAATTCAGTCTGCTGAAATCACATCACGTATTTCGCTACCTTTGAGTAATGGGGAGACAGAAGTAAATGATCAAAAGGAAAAGTTCTTTTTTATTTGTTTGTTCTGGGGGAAAAAAAAAAGAAACTGGATGCAAAATTGGCCAAAGAAAGCACAGTGGGCAACTGATCCTACACTGCCTTCTCTCTCTGCAGTCGGCAGGACCACATCAGGGGGAGGGAGGCTGATTTCACAATTAATTACTGTCTCAGTTCATTTAAGTGCCAGTATTATTTTTCCCTCCTCTTCCTTCTTCTCTGCACACTGACAAATAGAGTATGATATGTGAAAATTTCAAATCTCTTTTGAGGTTGAGATGGTACAGAATTCAGGAAGCACAGAGGTCTTATTACAGAATACAATACCCTCGTAAAGGGTGGGGGCATAAAACCAGAATAAATCAACTTTCTTATTTCCTGACCTGTACAAACTTAATTATCTAGACCTGATGTTTCAGTAATCTGATTTCCAAATGATGCAATGTTCTTTTCCTTAATTTTTTTCTTGAGACAAATGCTCTAATTTTATTTGTAGCATTTGGGGGAAAGGAAAGTTCAGTGTCTAATTTTTCTGATATATTTAGAGCTATTTTCCTCTGCTCTCTAGGAGAGACAAAATAGAGAAATAGAAATGGGAATCACATTCTATAAATAAATCATGGTTGGCTTGTCTTTAAATATAAACTGCTGAAAAGAAATGAAGTCATAGACATAGATTAGTTTTATTTTGAAAGCCGGGTAAGAGATGACGTTAAAAGTAAAGAGTTCTGCAAGAAGGAAAATAAAAAGCGGGAAAAAATCCTGGGAAGACTTCAGAAATAATGAAACCCCCAGATATCCTCCCTGGCCTCTCCCAAGACATTAGAATCCTGTGTTTGCTGCTTTACCCACTGTGCTGGTTTGGATACTTAAGTAACCTACCAAAGTGCTGGGCTTGTTAGCTGACAATTCGTCACTGTGTTGCTTAATAATGGCTACATTTTGCCCAATATTCTAGCCACTATTTCACCTTCTTGGTATATTAAAATATCCCCCAAGGAAACACCGCAAGTTAAATAACAACAGAACAAGAGGACTTTACAGGTAGGCATGGATATGGTTGGATTTTATGACCTTCTTTCATGTCCTTTCAGAATTTATTTAAGGAGTTGGGAGTCAGAATATGTTAGCTTATGAAATTTTTTTTGGAACTGAAACCAAAGGGAAAAAAAAAAGAAAACAACTTTGAATTTAAGTTTTCACCAGCTTGGCCCATGTGCCAAGGTCAACCTCTGCTGGCTCCCACGACAAGCTCTCCTGCTTCGTGCTCCCCATGACACAGTCTGTCTCTCTGCAGGCTGGGCACTAAGGTGTTCCCTTAGCTAAAGCCAGCTGGAGAAATGGGACTGTTGTGAAGATAATTTTAGGTCAGAATACAGGCCCAAACCCAAAACTGGTTCTGCTCAAAACTGCCTGACTGTTCTCAATTCATCACTTGGCTTTGCATGGAGAGACACTGCTCCAGGACTTACCAAATGACAAACAACCATGACCTTCTCCACCAAGAGTAATGCAAAGTGGAGACTGAGCTTATCAGTTCTTGCAAAGCCGTGCACACCTGGATATGTCAATGTGAATGAATGTGCTGGACTGGTACAGAGGGAAAGAAAAGCCTCCTGTAGTTAGTTGATCTTCTTGACCTAAACTGGCCGATTCATGGAATTTGTGTTTGCACTATACCCGAAGTTCTTACAACCGCATAAAGATTTTTGACTGGAGAAGGACTTCTGCCCTGGGCAAGAACGGCCGGGTGGAGTCTGGATACCAAACCATCTGCAAGATTGCATGCCACCTTCTCAAAGCTTGCTATTTCCAGACCCCAAAGCTAATCAATTTGGGAGGAAATTGGCTCATATAATATCAACCCGGTAATGCCAGTGGCCACGATCCAGCTGCTGGATGTGAAATCACAGGTGGAATCTGCTCCCAGTCTGTAACATGCCAGGATTGTGGATGTAACCAAATCCTCTGGACAGGAGTCAAATAAGGTGAAGGCTGGTAGTAGAGGCGCCACTCAAATTGGAATCAGATGGTATTGGTGTGACTGATGATGATAAAGACTCCTTGATCAAACTTTAGTCAGGCTCCTCTGGGTTCTCTCTCAACTAGTCCTTGACCTTGGGGTCCTTCCTTCCCCTTCTCATCCTGTCTGTGCCTGCTTAACCCAGTCTCAGCAAGAATCCTGCCAAGTCAGTTTAGTGAGAATCCCTTCCACCTTGATACCTGATCACCTTTGGTACCTGACCAAGTTCCTCATTCCTCACCTTTGATGTTTTAGACATTGACTTATACATGTCTTTGGCCTACCTTCAGCAAGGTTCCGGTGAGGTCAGTTTAGCAAGAATCCCCCAACCCTTGATGTGTCCTCTTAGTGATTTTCCACCCACTTCCCCCACCCCCTTGGCTGGCAAACCCAACTTGTCCTTGCTGTATTTGGAGTTGAGCCTGATCTCTCTCCTCCAACTCGATAGTCTTGGAACCTACTGCAACAGTCTTGAATGAATTCTTCCTTACCATTTGACACATGTCGGAATAATTTTTTCATTGATGGTAATGACTGCGCTGCTATAGGAGCTAGAGGGCAAGCATTTTGGTGACAACAAATATCACTGTCTGCTTAGCGGGGAGCTTAAGTTTTCCTTTCTGTGATTACTTTGTTTAAATAAACTTTAAAAAAAAAACTGTAGTTATTTATTTTATTTGCTTCCCCTACTGGTTTAACGAAGAGCCAACATTGAGTATTTTAGTTTTGAGGTTTTCTTTTTAAATAAGCTGTTTATTTTGGAATAATTTCAGATTTATAGAAAACATTGCCTATTTTATTTATGAGCCTTTACCTTTAAATAAACTGTTTATTTTGGAATAATTTTAGGTTTACAGAAAAATTGCAGCGATAGTACCAAGAGTCACCATATACCCCTACCCAGTTTTCCCCATTGTTGATATCTTAGTTTTGTTAAAACTGAGAAATCATCCTTAGTACATCACTATTCATTACAATTTTTTATTTAATTAAAATTCTTATTAATTAGACTTTATTCAGATTTCATCAGGTGTTCCATTAATGTCCTCTTTCTGTTCCAGGATCCTGTCCAGGTACACACCGCATTCGATGTTCACGTCTCCCTAGCCTCCTGCGGTCTGTGACAGCTTCTTGGCCTCTGCTTGTTTCCATCACCTTGATGGCCATCAGGAATACTGGTGAAGTAGAATGTCCCCCAATCTGAGTCGGTCTGATGGTTTTCTCATGAGACTGGGGTTACGGGGTTTCAGAAAGAATATCGCAAAGGTGAAGTGTCCTTTTCATTACGTGGTCATGTTTTTGTGATTATTTTGATTGTTCTGAGTATTACAAATTGGGCAGCATTTTGCTCATTCATTTTAGAGCATGACTCTTCACGTTCCAAAGCTATTCAAGGGGAAACCCACTACCCAACGCATTAGTAAGAAATTTTACCAGAGGTTTCATGGTAGAAGGTGGGGAAGGGTAAGGAGGAGAATGTTGCATGGCGTATGACAGAGCACAAGTTCATGGAAATCCTCACTGAGGAGCATCTGCATGGCTCAGTCAGTTAAGCATCTGCCTTCGGCTCAGATCATGATCTCAGGGTCCTGGGATGGAGCCCCATGTCAGGCTCCCTGCTCAGTAGAGAGTCTACGTCTCCCTCTCCCTCTGTGCTCTCTCTTGCTTTCTCTTAAGTAAATAAATAAAATCTTTTTAAAAAAAAGAAAGAAAGGAAGAAAGAAAGAAGGAAAGAATGAGAGAAAGGAAGAAAGAAGGAAAGAATGAAAGAAAGGAAGAAAGAAGGA
>NC_058404.1:144053726-144225211 GCF_002201575.2 Neomonachus schauinslandi
AGAAAGGAAGAAAGAAGGAAAGAATGAAAGAAAGGAAGAAAGAAGGAAAGAAAGGAAGAAAGAGAAAGAAAGAAAGAAAGAAAAGAAAGAAAGAAAAGGAAGGAAGAAAAAGAAAGAAAGGAAGAAGGAAGAAAAAGAAAGAAAGGAAGAAGGAAAGGAAGGAAGGAAGGAAGGAAGAAAGAAAGAAAGAAAGAAAAGAAAGAAAGAAAGAAAGAAACCCTCACTGCTATCCGTGTTCCCTCATATGCAGGAAGGTCAGCTCCTGCGGCCTCCACGTGCCCAGGTGGCCTCTGGAGCCTGCCAACTCCAATCTGCACCCCAGATCCCCCCAACTCTCTTCTTATGCATCTGTACACCCATCATCTGGCTCAGCAAAGGCCATTCTGAAGACCCATTTGCACAAAAGTCACCTAGGGATAATAAATAAATCATTTTTTTCAATCACCATTATCTCTTTTACATAAAGAAAGTTTATTAAAATCTTTTCTATGCACAATCTAGGAGGCAAAAAATGACTTAAAAAAAAAAAAAGTCCACCCATGCCAGATGAACTGGAAAGTGGAGGCAAATTGTCCTGGCCCTGGGATGGGGGGGGGGGGGGGGGGGGAGTAGGAATTTATTTTGCCTAAAGGTTCAATATTGCTTTTCTTCACAGTCACATTCACAGGCCATCCCACATTCACCCATTTACTCTGCTGCAGCTGTTTGCCACCCAGTCCCCCTCTCTGTGTCCCAGACAGTCTATAGGCAGGACTACCCCTAAATTCCTGGAGAAGTGGAAACGAGTCTAGAGATCAGGAGAACAGGCCATTCAGTCATTCATTCCATCACTCGACAAAAAAATCATTCCTTGTGCTTAGTTGAGAAATCGGGTAGTCCCTGCCCTTAATGCAGCTTTTATTTCTTTATGTTTTAAGTCAACAGATGTTTTCTAAGCTCCTACAAAATGTCTGGGACTGGACCAGACCCTCGAAACAGTAATAAATAAAACAGACACAGTCCCAACCTTCTTAGAATCTATAGTCTAAGGAGATATCAAATAAACATAAAACTAAGCTCATTTCAAGCTATGACAAGAATCATCATGACAGCATCAAGGAAGGATGCAAAGAGACCTACTGGATGTGTGTGTGTGTGTGTGTGTGTGAGAGAGAGAGGGAGAGAGAGAGGGAGAGAGAGAGAGAGAGAGAGAGAGAGAGAGATGTAGGGCGTGGGGAGCAGCAGACTTACTTTTTGACAGTAGAGGTCAGCTTCTCTGGAGGAGTAACATTTATAGGGGACCTGAAGGATGAGTAAATTAGTTAAGCTGAGGATGAAAAACAGTTTGGGCTGAAAGGAGGGGCTGAAAGGAATGTTCTAGAAACTGCAGAGGACAGTATGTTTGGAGCATAGAGACCCTTAATGACCTCAGCAATCATGCAGGGCCCGGTTAAGACCATGTTCAAGGTTGTGAATGTTGTCCTCCCTGTAGGGTGCTTGGCAAGTGCTCAGGAGGGCAAGAATGAAGTACCTCCTTCAGGTCTTGGAAGAGCCCTGTGTGAACTCTGGGTACATGCTAACTGACCTGGCTACCTCCCTTACCGACCACCCTGCTCCTTCTATACCCACACCCACATCTCAGGAAGCACAGCAAGGCAGCAAACCCGAAGATCAGCTCCCTGACACCACGTGCCATTCCTAACCAGGGTCTGATACAGATAAAGGCCGAAGTTACCCTCTCAGAAGAAGGAAAGAGCTACATCTGTAGACTGGGCACCATACCAGTCCCCTGAGCATGGCTGCCTCTGAATTCAAGGATAACAAATTACACTGGTTCTTGCAAAGACTTGTGTCTATGCCCTGTCATTCCTCCTCAAGCCATTACTCTGTTAAGTGGTTCAATAGCCTCAGTTTTCCAATGATAATCTGGGCTCGTGTTTTGTAAATAGTATAATAAGGGCCATATTTTTGTCGACAGTTTGGTTAACAACCAGGCAAAGCCACAAAAAAATAATAATAGTGTAACAACAACAACAAAAGCACTAGTTATGAAAACAGTGGTGCTCAGCATTTTGTACCAAATGAGCTGCTGCCAATACGTAATCCCCCCACTAGCATCTGTCAAAACCAGGGACTAAATTTAATATCTGTCAATGAGTTATGGGTTACTGGGGGTCTACTGAGTGCAACATGTGTGTAAGAAACAAAAGGAGCAGAAACATTTATGGTGGGGGAAGGAGAGGTGGCCCAAGGCTCAGATCCTACAAGGCTTATGCAACAGGAACACTCCAGAGTGGAAAGGGTAATCCAACCAAACTTTAGGATAATAAGAGCCTCGCCCAGGGAGCAAGAAGACCTGTGGGTTCTAGCACTAAGTTTGTCATTAGCTATCTTTGTGACCCTGGGCAAGTCAATTTCCTTCTCTGAGCCACCATCTTCACATTAATATAATGGTGTGGGGATGGGGGGAGTCTGAAGAATGTTTATATCAATCTCTAAGGTCCCTTATAATTTGAATTTTCTATGATTCCATGATGCTAGACCTCCAATGTGTAATACAGTAGCAGCTAGGCACATGTGGCCATTTGAATGAAATCCAATTAAATGAAAATTCTGGTTTCTCAGTTGCACTAGTCACATTTCAAATGTTCAACAGCCCGATGCAGGTGACGGCTAGTGCAGAAAGAGAACGTTTCCATCACTACAGAAAGCTTTATTGGATGGCACTGTTCTAGACCTTTTTCTTTAAAAGAGACTCTTGAGGAGTCTAACGCAAACACTATTCATGTTCCTAGTGATTGATTTTATTGTAAAATTAACTATTGCTACCACAAATACTACTAAGAGTTGACATTTATTGAGCACTCCTATTGCTAGAATTGTGCTATGGGCTATTTTGATTTAATCCACACAGCCCTTAGAGGTAGGGACTGTTATTTTCCCTATTTATAAATAAGGAAAACAAGATTCAAAATGACTATGTAAGGGGTTCAGAGCCACATCCTAGAAGCGGCAGGGGCAGGACTTGAGCCCACTGACTCTCATAATCTAGAACCCCCGATGTTTTTACCCTGGCCCAAAGCTTGCTCTCTCCTCTCACTGTCTTACGACTAAGCCTCTTGGACTCCTCACAGTCTCTCCTGGGATGGACACTGGGCCTTTGCACATGCTGTGTGTAGGATCCCCTTCCTCTCCTTTTCTCCTTTGCTTGGCAACTTCTTATTTATGCTTTAAAAACTAACTCAGATATCACTTGTCCATCAGGCAAAATAGTTGCCCTGTCTGCTTTGGGTTTCCACTACACTCCATTCATGCCTCAAACACAGAGCCCACGAGGTTCTGTTAGGACATCTGTTTGCAAGTCTGGTCTCCTACCAGACTGTCAGTGCATTCAAGATTAAGTCTGTGCCTCAATCATTTTTGTATATCCTCAGTTCAAAAAAGGTGCTGAGTCAATGTTTTCTGGACAAAAATACTAAATATCTTTCTAAGATGAGAAGAGTCACCACCTTTTCCAACTACTCCAGCTGATCTAGATGCTTTCCATTTTCCCTGGAACTTGCAGTTTAGATGCATTCATTTAGATGCAAGCAGAGGGTTCTGGGACCTTCAGGCAGGGAGCAAAGTTAAATACATATCCACACATATAAATGATCATTATTTTGGAGACAAATCTCTCTGCAGCAGGCTGTCATTTTTAGACAAGGAGATGCTGCCATTCCTACCAAAGCTGGTGAGGTCCTATCCACACTGTCCACCAGGCACCAGGCCTGGGCAGTGTTCTGGACTAACTGCCTACATCTGCTCAGACACACCGCATGCCTGGCAGGGTGCAGCCGGGCTGCTGTCTTGCTTCAACCCCTCCCCAAAGCAACAGGACCGCACCTGCTTTATGAAGGATGTTAAAGTTATTCACAAGGGCCTTGGTGCACAGTTACAAAGAGACCTGGTAACCCCACACATTCTCGGCAGGAACAGGACAGCCCTACCCCACTCCCTGCCCTGTGGCTACCTCCCCTCCCCCCCCACCGCGGGACAGAAAGCAGGAGAACAAAAAGTTATCCCTGCCTGCCCTCCCTTCCTCTAAAGTCATATAGGCACCTGCATTTAGAGTTCCCTTTTTGCTTCTACATTTTAAAAAGAGCTGAGTTAGGTCCAAATCTTCAAAACAAAACAAAACCCCTAATCGATTACCTGGACAAACAAAAACAAAATCAGAGCTATCGACAGAACAACGAGTAGGAAGAGAAATGTTATTTATTGAAGACCTCCTGTGTAGCGGCATTGTTTTGGGTGAATTAATCTCTTGTGATCCAACAATGCTGAAAGGTATATCGAATGATCACATTTTACAGATGGAGATACTGAAGCCCAGAATGCAGGCGCTGGGCTGTATAATTAATTAAATAATTAAAATAATTATAATTATTAATTATAAGAATAATTAAAATAATTTAAAAAGAGCCAGGGCTTCATGGCAGAGAGAGCTGGGTTCAAATTTGGGTGCCACTAGCTCTTTGGTTTTGAACAAATTGTTGGATCTTCTTGAGTCTCTGTTTTCTCATTTGGAAATAGAGACCAGTAGTACCAACCTTCCAGGGCTGCCGTAGAGCTGGGCAAGAAAATGTCCGTAAAGTGCCTAACACGGTAACTGGCACCTTATTAGATTTAATGTAAGTTCCCCCTTCCCTTGTCTGCTACATGGTTGAACAGGAGTTCAAAAGCAGGGTCACGGGCCCCAAACCCCAAGTTCTTTGCAGACCTGGAATGAGAACTTGACTGAGGTGCTCCTCTACCACTAGCTGAGCTTGAGGGGTTCTGGCAAACGTTCTCCCCATTATTTGATATATCTATGCCCAGTTTTAGGTCTTTTAGAAATCAAAATCAAAATACGTAAGTCATGCAGCTCCCAGTGCATTTTAATGTACCTTCAGCACACCCTGCTCATAAAAATGTCTCTACCAGCCACTTACTGTCATAAAACTACTTAGGAAGAAGGTTTAACGTTGGCAAAAGATAATAGAATAATCACTGGGTTTCGGCTTCTATGGAATTTGCAAAAAGCCAGTAAGACATAGGGAGCAACAATAGCCTTTCTTGTCCTAAATCTCTCTTGTAGTCCCCCTGCTTTGAAGTAGGCTATGTATTCTTCTGGAAAGAAAAACAAAATATTTTTGTAAAAAGTTGTAGGCTGCATTTAGGACTGGGGAGGGTTTCAGTCTCAGTAGTTTTCTCGCTGGCTGGAGATATCTTTGCTCTTCGCTTGGTATGCTGGAAGATTCTGCACTTTTAGAAAAATTCTTCAAATCTAGACTCCAGGGAGTGCACTGTTGATCCCCTCATGGAATTTCTTCTGCAGACAGCTTCCTCTCCAATGCATGAGTCTCTGCAAATGTGGTCTCACATTTGCACATATGTTGTCACGTGACAACGCAGTTCCCAGCCTGTGCACCCCTTCCCTACGCTTGGTGCCCTCAGAGCACTGTAAAAACAGCTGTAGTACAATGAGAAGGTGCAAAGTTGGAGTCGCGAGATCGGCACTGAGTTTTGGCTCTGTGCCTTTCACTGGGACTTTGGACACGTTGCCTCACTTCTTTGAGTCTCGATTTTTCTCATCTGCATAATGGGGGTATGAGCCAACTGAGAGCTTGTGAGGTTTGAGTGTCATTTTACCCCAGAAAGCTCTGCGGAAACCATAGAGACTATTCGAATGTGTTTATCAGAAGTTAAGGAGCAAGAGCCTGAAGACCTATATGCTTAGAGTTGTATTTTCCATTTTTAAATTGAAATTCATACTTGCCACTAGTCTGATTAATTTTGGATCAGGTATCTGGGAAGCTTAGAGTTTAAAGACTTTAACTAAATTAGTGGTTTCTAAAATACTAAGCCGTGCATTAAAGCATGGCTTTTATGGCATTCTACAAAACAAACTGCAATGGAAAGAGTACAAAGCCAGGAAATCAGAATACCCATGACTTACTCCCAGGGCTCTCAGTGACCCACCACTTCAGTGACATGACTCTGAACCATTCTTCCCTGACCCACCATGATTTCCTTATCTGTAACTAGAAAGGACAATCTCTGCCTTTTCTGGGTGATCAGAGGGTGACATGGATGCATACAAGAGCAATCTGGACATTGGAAGCCACAGCTCACGTAAACTTGAGGTAGCACTACTGTTAGGCTTATGCCATCCTCTAGCACTCCTCAGACCATCCTGAGGAGTCCTAAGGATCTTCAAAGAAAGAGTAAATCATTTAAGTGTAAAATGAATCACAGGATGAATGTCAGATGTTCTTAACCTTATTAGGGACCCAGAGTTCAAGTAGTGGATGCAGTTTGTGGATCTTCTCCCAAGGGAAAAAGACAAAAATACAAGCATGCAATGTTGGGTACAACTTTAGGTGTTTTGTGGACTTCCTGGTGCTCATTTATAGATCATCTAGGCTTTGGTGGACCTCAGGTTAAGAGTCTGTTGCAGATCATAAAGAGCAGATCTCAAAGGTCATCTCATTTAAGAATTTTATTTAACAGATGACACATGGATGCATGGAGCTTATCAGGGGCCTGGCCACAGATGTTAAATACAGTTTTAAAAACGTTGTTCTTCCATTTTTAAAAACTGACAATCCAGATTATATAGAGAAAGCTCAGTTATTTGGAATATTTTATTTACCCAAATATTTAATTTGTCATCCCTGTTAAATCAAGACAAGCTTATGCATATCTCATCCATTTTCCATACCATAAATTGAATTTATACCTTGAAAGAATGCTGTGTCGTAAGGAAGGATAGACTGAATTAATCCAATGTCCCATTTAAAGCCAAACTGCTAAAGCTTTTAGAAGGATACTTTATCCACCAGGGTTTAAACCTAAATTCTTAGATGAATTTTGATCTAACTATTAATCAGGCTTCCTGAATTTACATAGCACCTAGCTAATTGCCCATGTTTTGCCTGACTCCTCACCAAAAAGAAAAATCAAGTGTTGCTTAAGTCTGATGCTAAAAAAGCATATTCTTATAAAAATAAAACCAAGAAAATGGGTGAACAATATAATTTTCACATTAAGGAGTCCAGGTGATGAGAGCTAATACTTCCCTTGCAGATGGGGATTTGGTGCCTGTTGCTTGTTCACTGTCATCACAACCAATAAAATTTCTCTCTTGTGGTGCAGTGGGGTTGGTTGTTTTCTGAATGCGATGCTAGAATATACCATACGCGTCACAAGTGAAAAGCAAATGAGCTGGTTTAGAACACTGAGTTTACAGCAAAGTCTGATCTACACATTGCTCACTGCGTAGTTTCAAAATAGCAGCTTTTTTTTTTTTTTTTTTTTGGTCAGGCATTATGAGTCAAACACAGGTCAAATTTGGGTTGTTAAAAACCTTATAGTGTGGGGGCGCCTGGGTCTCTCAGTCGTTAAGCGTCTGCCTTCAGCTCAGGTCATGATCCCAGAGTCCTGAGATGGAGCCCCGCATCTGGCTCCCTGCTCCACGGGAAGCCTGCTTCTCCCTCTACCGCTCCCCCTCCTTGTGTTCCCTTTCTCGCTGTGTCTCTCTCTGTCAAATAAATAAAATATTAAAAAAATAAATAAATAAAGCCAGCAGGCACCATCTCTTAAAACAAAAAACAAAAAACAAAAAACCTTATAGTGTGTAAAAGACAGCCTATTGAAAGGGAGAAGGCATTTGCAAATGACATATCTGATAAAGGGTTAGTATCCAAAATATAGAGAGAACATATACAACTTAACACCAAAAAAAAACAAGTAGTTTTTAATTAAAAATGGGCAGAAGACATGAACAGACATTTCTCACAAGAAGATATACACACGGGCAACAGACACATGAAAAGATGCTCAACATCACTCATCCTCAGGGAAATGTAAATCAAAACCACAATGAGATATCACATCTGTCAGAATGGCTAAAATCAAAAACATAAGAAACAAGTGTTGGTGAGGATGTGGAGAAAAAGGAACCCTCGTGCACTGTTGATGGGGATGCAAACTGGTGCAGCCACTGTGGAAAACATGATTTTCAAAAAGTTATGAAAACTTCAAAAAGTTACAAATAAAACTACCATATGATCCAGTCGGTTATACCCAAAGTATACCATATGGGTTATTTACCCGAAGAAAATGAAAACACTAATTCAAAAAGTTATATGCAGCATTTTATTGCGGCAGTATTTACCATAGCCAAATTATGGAAGCAGCCCAAGTGTCCATCGACAGATGAATGGACAAAGAAGGTGTGGTGTATGAATACAATGGAATATTACTCGGCCATAAAAAGAATGAAATCCTGACATTTGCAGCCACATGGATGATCTAGAGGGTATAACGTTAAGCGAAAGGAGCCAGTCAGAGAAAGACAAATACCATATAGTTTCACTCAAATGTGCAATTTAAGAAACAAAACAAACAGAAAGAGACAAACCAAGAAATAGACTCTTAACTATAGAGAACAGATGGTCACCAGAAAGGAGGTGGGTGGGGGGATGGGGGAAATAGGTGAAGGGAATGAAGAGTACATTTATCATGATGAGCCCTGAGTAATGTGTAGAATTGTTGAATCACTACATTGCACACCTGAAACTAATATATCACTGTGTGTTAACTATACCAGAATTTTAAAAAATTGGAAGGAAAAAAAAAAACCTTTGCAGTAAGCAAAGAACATAGGTGCCCTTTCAAATCCAAGCCGCTACCGTTGATAGTCTGACCAGACTAGGCACAGCTGAAGAAAGAAGAGAAATGAGGTCACTCTGGTTAGCACCGACCTGGTGAAGTCCTTCCTGGCACATGTCAGTGGGGGCTGTGTCTCTAGTTCAAGTTTTCTGGGCCTTCCTAGAAACCCAACCACAATGAAGTCAAAGAGAAACTGGGCCTTTTCCCTAGAACTCCTGTGTCTTCACGCCGCATCTCAGGAGGCTTTTAATTTTCCTGGAGTAGCTCCTGCAAAAATAGTGAATGATCTCTTCCCACCAATTCTGAGAAGCATTTGTTGTGGGGATTGAGCCTTAGAGCTTTGGAGGTTCCATTCCGGATCTGCTCCGAGTTCCTGCCTCGAGTGCCCTGTCTCAAGCAGCTGCCAGGCCGAGGTTGGAGAGGAGGTGGTGGGGTGGCCGGGCCAGTCACGATAGAATGGGTAGCCTCCACAGTGGCCAGCTTGACTTGGCAAGGGAGACAAGCTGTTTTGCCACACCTGACCCACTTTCCTTCCTCTTCCTGTCAGGCCCTTGGGGGTTCAAGCCCCAGCCGGCTCATCGGCTTTCCTCGGTCAGATGTCTCTGGAGAGGCCAGGATGTTCTCAGATGTCGGTGGTGGGGATCGTTTTTCAGACTTTAATGTTTCTTGTCACTCCTTTCATTCTGGAAGAATTATCATAAAGAACGATCTTCCATGGAAAAGTTTGGTCATCCCAAGCATGTGCCCCAAACCAGATATATGAGCTGGTTGACTTGCTCAACCCTTATATAACCTCAGATTTCCTGATTAACTCCTTTAATCTTAATTGTTTTAGAAAAAAATTCAAAGCTTCTAAAGCTCTTTACTCCTCGTCTCCTGGGCACTGATGTTGGGTCCCAGGCTGTTTTACCACATTGCTTTGGCAAAACAATGGCTCTCCCCGGGATTTTAAAAATATAATGAGGCTGTTCTCTTGCTTTGTAACTTTTTATCTCAGCATGAACTCAGTTCTCATCAAGGAGCTTTGTTTATAGCCTTAAATTTTTTCTGTTCCTTTGAGAATAACCCAAATCAATAACGACTTTAGATAGCACACCTCTCACTTTTCTTAGAATATTTCTCTTGCCTATATAAGCAAAACTGAGTAATTAAATCTTCTATAAGAGAAATTGTGTTTTTTCCAGGGAAAAGAATTTCAAATGTTGATTTTCACTCTGACTTGTAAGGAAAGCTTTAATTCCAAAACAAATGACTAGGTAGCTATAGAACCAAATGAATGTCCATGTCCTATGTAATTAATATCCTAGTTACTAATCAGAAGATGTGGATGTATATGATTATAGCTAATTAAATATATAGAATATTCAGCTTTTTATGGGGAGGAAGAGTTGAACTTCATATATTATAGAAAATGTATGAATCCCTTGAATATTAATTTTCCCTGAAAAAAAATTCTTCCTCATGTGACCTGGTCTCCTCCTTTTAAAATTCTTCTAATTACTTTGGTAAGGAAGGATGCAGGTAAGAAAGGAGGGAAACGCACATCCTACCCACAAATATACATATGTTACACACACACACACACGCACACACACCTCACACTGGCAGACAATAGTCCAATGTTCTAGAATGTCACGATTTCTGAAGTTTCCCAAGAAAGATTCCTGTGACCTCCCATGTCCCACATCCAATAACACATTACACAGAAAGGGGAAAAGAGGCTTTTTTTTTTTTAGGGAGCGGATCATGCTTTCCCTGCACATAGAGGAAAGGCATCATATCTATAGGCAATGAGCTACACCAAAAAAGAGCAGAGGCTATTTTTTATCCTGTGTAACTTTTTGCTCTTACTGTTCTCTTCCTGACTCTACCTCAGGCAAAAGGTTGAAAACAATACAGTGTTAACCACAGCAGAGAAGAAGTGAAACAATGCCCTCAAATTTGCCCCATGCCTCCCAAAAGCACACGTGCTACAAGTCATGCCAGTTATCAGAACGTTCCAGAAGCATCCAGAGGACTCTCAAAGTTATTCTGGCTACATAAGCAGAACTGCTATTGTTTAGCGCAACCCATTCTGATTTTCTAAGGAGAGCCATTAACAATCTCATTGATTTACACCACTGGTTTTCAATGAGGCTGATAAGTTTAGAAATATGTGAAGGCATTTCCTTCCCTCCCTTCTTTTTTTCCCCATTTTTCTTCTGTGTTGCTTGTCACAATGTCTGTAGGGTAATACCCTTACTTAGTGTTCAGGGACCAGGGGCGCTGTCTCTGCATCCTATGTCCCCTCCAAATGCCCACAGCACTCTGGTTGAGAAATGCCTGATTTAAACGGTATCAACCAGCCTTCTATCACCAAGAGCAATAAATAAATTAAAAAGTAAACAAGTAAAACCAAAAAATACTTGACGTGATTGCAGCTGCTATCTTGAATAAAAGTCACTTATAACTGATTAAACTATTCACTGCTTCTTTTACCAGTAGGGGTGGGTCTTTCATGAACATGGCTTAGATCTGAGAATAATACAGCTGGCTTGGGGTGAATCGGGTCCTCGCAAAAAGATATAATGAAGCCCCAAGCCCCAGGTACCTGTGAATGTGACCTTAGTTGGAAATCTGGTCTTGGCAGATATAATCAAATTAAGATGAGGCCATACTGAATTAGGGTGGGCCCTAATCCAGTATGACTGGATGGCTGGTGTCCTTGTAGGAAGGGAATCTTGACTCGGACAGACTCGGAGGGAAGAAGGTCCTGTGAAGATGGAGGCAGCGATTGACGTTAATGCTTCCACAGGCCGAGGAATGCCTGGGGCTACCAGGAACTGGAAGAAGCAAGGAAGGGCCCTCCCCTCAAGGGAGGCTTTGGAGGGAACAGGGCCCTGCTGAAACCTTGACTTCAGACTTCCAGATTCCAGAACAGCAAGAGAATAAATTTCTGTTGTTTTAAGCCATCCAAGTTTGTGGTAATTTGTTATGACAGTCCTAGGAAACTAAGACAATAGCTAATCTATATTTATCCCAAGCTTGGCAGTGTGGCACAGTCCAAGGGAGCGAGCAGTCTGCAGCAAAATGGGGGAGTGGTGTTTGGGGACAGGACGCTCGCTGGCATCCCTGCTGCTGGGTAACCAAGAACACAGGGACCAGATCCCCCTTCTACCCAGGAGGGCACACTTTCTTTTGAATTCCTCTACCTGTGCATGCTTTAAAGGACAATCTTTACTGGATTTCCTTGTCTAGAGTGAAATTTTATTTTATAAATATGTGCAGCTAAGGGGGGCTGCCCAAAGACAGCAGGCTTGTTTGGAAAGCGATTATAATTCCTTTCCAAATGTCGCGAGCTGCTGTGGGATCCCGTGAAGCAGGCGAACCCTTTCTGTGCTTCCCCCGGGGCCTTCGATGTCCAGTACATTCGTGGTGTCTCTCCCTGGGCAACTCCTTACCCATGTGGTGTCCCAGCTCCCAGGCCACTTTACACTCTCAGCAGGTTTTTGTCCGATAGGCCACCCCCTCGAGGCTCTACGCCCTTCTACCTGCCAATCCATAAATCACTTTCAGCTACTCTAAGATAATGTGTTACTTCTCTCAGAGATCATGGAGCCTTCCAGCATCACTCTCAAGTGTTGGCGTGCTGGGAAACAATGTGGAAGGGGCTTTGGAGTCTTTGAAGTCAGGGGACACCTATTCCTTTATACATGAGATTTGTAATCTAAGTTCAGCCACGAATGAGCTGTGAGACCTTCTGGTCTACATGTTTGACCTTCAGCTTCCTCAGGTCAATTCAGTAAGTACTGAGCACCTACTGTGTACACACTCATACACGGGCAGGAGGGATACGAAACTAAGACTAGGATCCCTGCTCTCCAAAGGCCAGAAGTCTAAAGGGGTAACATATGCAAACAATTGGAGGGGAAGTTTGAACTTGCAGGCCATAGAGAATTTTGGTTGGCAGACAGTGGAGTATGGCATTCTAGAATGAGGAACTGGCAGGGGCAAAGGCCTGAAGGTATGTGGCAGGTGCTCCCATCCTGGGGAAGACTTCCCGAACAAGAATGATCTTTTTGCTTCTCTAGCCTCTCACACTGTGACTACCTGTACCACCTTGCTTTCATTCTGCCTCTAACTCAGATCTTAAGCCACCTGCTAAGGAGTTTGGACTTGTTTCTGGAAAAAATGGGGGTTTCTGGAAGATTCTTTTTAAAAACTTTGAATAATGGAAAAATTTAATCATCTACAAAATGGGAGAGAAGAGCGTAATGGACGCTTATGTACCCTTTGCTCAGTTTCAAGAATTATTAACTCATGATCATTTTTTTTTTCTGTAATACCCCCACTTATATCTCACTCCCTTATTATTTTGAAGCAAATCCCAGGCACAGTGGCACTTCTTATGTAAATATAACAGGGTGTAATTCTTAAAGATAAGGGCTGTCATTGAAAATATACAGCCTACGTCATTGTCATACTGAAAATGATAACACATTAATATCATCAAATGTCTAGTCAATGATTAAATTCACAACCGTCTCATAAAGGTCGTAATTTATTTCCACAGTTTTGGTTTGATCCAAATAAGGCCCACAATTGTGACTGGTTGCTATGTCTCTTTTTCATCAATAAATCCTGCCTTCGCATCTTTCTTTTAATAGCTCTTTTTTCCTTGCAATCTATTTGTTGAAGAAACCAGTCTGTTTGTTGTGTAGAGTTTTCTTGGTCTGGCTTTTGCTGGTTTCATTCCTGTGGTGTTATTTGACACCTTCTTTGGTCCTCTGTACTTCCTGTGACTTGATAGTTGGATGTGGAGGCTTGATCAAATTTGGGTTCCTTTCAAGGTGTCAAGGCTATTTCACAGGGGATGGTGTACCCTTCCATCAGGAGATATAGTATCTGGTTGTGTCACACCTCACGATGTTGGCAGCCACTGATGGTCAGTGCCAAGACCCACTAACTCATCAGGTGATGTAGTATGGTGCTGTTCTATTTCCCACTGGGCCATCTTCATTTACTAGCTGCCATCTTCATTTACTAGCTGGAAAACCTGTATAAAGATGGTCATCCCATCATCTAATATTTGGTCACCCAGTGATACACCTCATAAAATAAAGGCAAAAAAAGATCAATCAATCAAGAATTTTAAATCTTCCTATTTATCTATTATTTTTCAAAATAATGTGTTGGTTTGTTAGCATCCTCCAGTAGAGACAAATGAAGTTTTGTGTTATTGCTTTGTTTTTGGTATCATAATTAACTCATGAGTTTGAACAATGTAATTCAGTCCATTGCAGTTATCCTTACTGATGCTCAGTTTGCTCCATCTTTGGCCAGTGGGGGCCTCACTGAGGGGTTCTGAGTCCTTTTCACAGGACCCATGTTTGTCTTTGACAGCATCCTTGCTATCTGGTATGACAAGATATTCCAGGCTCATCTTTTTATTTTCTAACTCACACCTGGAATTAACCACTTCTCCCAGAAGCCTTCATTCTTTCTGGTGGGAAATGGGATTTAGCAGCCACAGTCTGAGCACCTGCAAGACTCAAGCAGATTTGGGTCTGCTTCTGCTCCTTTGAAGGGGGGCAGGCAGTTTCGCCTGGCCTGAATGACTTCCAAAAGAGTGGCAAGAGACTGTGAGAAGGGCAGGGGTGGCCAGTGACCATTTAGGAGTTACTGTGACAGGCTAGGAAGAGATGACAAGGGTCTCGATCAAGTCTGTAGGTGTGGGGATGGGAAAGAGGATCAGAGTCAAGAGAAACTTTAGAGACTAAATTTACATAGTCTGATTTGGCCATTCAAGACAGTAGGGCCTAAGGTCGGTAAAAGATGACAGACCTGGGTTCAAAGCCTTGCTCTGTCACTTATCAACTGTGTGATCTACATCTCATTACCTAACTTCTGAGACTTGGTGACCTGAACTACACCGTGGGATTGGTACAGTCTATCTCATGGAGTTGTTAGGAGGATTAGATGAAGTTGCAAATGAAATGAGCATCATATAATGTGTGATACCTACTACAACTAAAAATTACAAATGTGGAATCTCCATCCCACAACAGCATATTTAGCTTTATTTAAAATATGAAGGGGTCGGCCTATCTGCTCATGGACTATTAGTACTGGATGCTCCAGCATTTGCCTAAACCACATTTTATTGATTATTTTATTGAAAAGATGATATAACAAAGTTAATGTTGCCAAAGGAAAACAAATCGTATATTCTTCTGAGGGCCATTTTTTCTTATTTGATAGGTAAGATGACAGATTTCATTATAGAAAAGCTTAGAAAATTGCTCCCATAAGTGACAACCAAGGTATTGAAACAAAGTATCTCAAATACTGATCAGTTAAGTCAGAGTTTCTTAAAATACTATCCAAGACGGTTGTTCTGATCAATGATTTATGTAGCACTCTGGTTTTATAAAATATAATATTACTTTAAGTCAATTCCTTCCCAGAACCTTCCTGGCCCATTACATCAGTGATATCCTGTAAACCTTTCTGAGGTTATTTGCTTTTCTAAGATGTATTTTTTGAGGGCTCCATCAGAAGGATTTCATGACTCAAGATTTTGAGGACAGAAGTAGCTATCCAGCAGTTATAACAGCTACATTGTTGATAAAGAGGGATTAAAATCTTGATAATATCTTTACTTTTTTAATTGTGAAGGCAATACAAACTATTTTAACAATGTCAGACAAAAGAAAAGGGCATAAAAAGTGAAAGTAACCCAAAGCTCACTTGCCAGAAATAACCACCATATTCTTCTAAATGATTTTCTCTACAGGCACACACATAGAAGTGTTTTAAATATTTCATCACAATGTACATTTATTCTGTAGCTTACTTTTCTGATATAATTGTGAAATATAAAGTTACACTTACTAGTTCAATATACTGTAACCACTTAATGTGTTCATACATAAACAAACCAACCACCTCCTATTTCTAAGCAGTTGCTTGGTGTTGCCCAGTTGAATAAACATTGAACGTATGCTAGTTTATCTGACCAGCACTTTATAGTTAGACATTTACGTGATTTCCAATGTATTAAAATTTTAAAAAGTTCTTTACCAAAACAAACAGACTCTGAATCAGTTCTGGGTGGGTGATAGATACATTCTTGTCAATTTCTGTGCCTGTTTATAGTTTCCATAATAATAATAAAAAAAAAACCCAGTGCTTGAGGGCAGCTTTTAAAAACTGTTATAAGGGCACCTGGGTGGCTCAGTCATAAGTGTCTGCCTTCGGCTCAGGTCATGGTCCCAGGGTCCTGGGATCGAGCCCCGCATCGGGCTCCCTGCTCAGCGGGAAGCCTGCTTCTCCCTCTCCCGCTCCCCCTGCTTGTGTTCCCTCTCTCGCTGTGTCTCCGTCAAATAAATAAATAAAATCTTAAAAAAAAAACTGTTATAAAATAACACATGACTGTCACTTACTGATATTTAATTTTTTTAACAAAAATTTAGCTGTAGGGCGCCTGGGTGGCTCAGTTGTTAAGCGACTGCCTTCGGCTCAGGTCATGATCCTGGAGTCCCGGGATCGAGTCCCGCATCGGGCTCCCTGCTCGGCGGGGAGCCTGCTTCTCCCTCTGACCCTTCCCCCTCTCATGTGCTCTCTGTCTCTCTCATTCTCTCTGTCTCAAATAAATAAATAAAATCTTTAAAAAAAAAAAAAAAAAAAATTTAGCTGTAAATTTCCTCATCTCAAAAACCACATCTCCCCCTTTACGATAACCCTCCATACTCAAATGGTTCTCAGTGATGTAATAATTTCCCCTCCTTCAGTAGTGACCCTTGCCTTTGAGATCTGGGGAAGCTTCTCTTGTCAATGCGCGTGGCTTTTCCTTTCTTTTCTTAAAAAATGTACTTGAGTCGCTTTATTGAGATAGGATACACAAATATAAAGTGGTGCAGCAACTTTGGAAAACCGTCTGACAGTTCCTCAAAAATGAAACCTAGAATTACCACAGGCCCTGCTTTCCATTTCCTTCGGGAACACAGTCCCTCCCACAGAGGAGAGGTGGGGGAACGGCACCCTGTCCTCCGGTGTCACGCTCACACCACCCGACGCAGTGCCCCCAGCACCAGGACAGGCTTATTGCCCTTGGCCATTCCCCAGCTTACAGCCCATGCTGCTCTCCTTCAAGCTGCCTGAGCACCCGCCCCCCTCAAAAATGGGCAAGTGGACCTCACTGAACAAGCAAGGCAGATGTTTTTAATATAAAGTGTCATCTTTTCTGTTCTTTGGTTTGTTTATAGGTTGCTCTGCAAGTACAGCCTTCAATTTTACCATTGTCCCTGAGGCTTCAAGCAAGCATGTTGTTATTTCCTAAACTCGTGTTCTTTTTGGCAGCTGCTAAATACTTAAATGTTTCTATCTGAGCCAGAAAGTACATGAGTATTTGTTGGATGATGAAGCTGAGGGCTATGCCAGCCTGGGTGATTGTAACACCAGCCCTGTCGGGGGGTCCGCCCTGCAGTGTTGATAAGAAGTGTTCACAGGAATGCAGGTCTGATTCTAGCCAGGATTCAACCACTTCGAACTATTGCTTGGACTACAGCACAATTCAGAATCACCAGTGGACGCACAATGCAGAGTCTTTAAGGCCAAGAAAACTCCCATTCTGTTCTTCAGTTTATTGGTGACTAACTTACGCTCTCAATACTCAGCATTAGAATTTACTTAACTTTCTCAAACATCACTGGAAAACTGCCCGTCATGCTTCCTTTAGACTCAAATCACTTTTTATCATCAGGTTATTTTTAGTTATTCAGAAAATTCTCAAAAATGTTCAAATAGTGGAGGTATCTTTATATCTTTTCTAGCTGAGCTCAGAGGTGACATTTTCTTAATTGGCCAGAGAACTTAAAACGTTTCAGCTATGTCTTTTTTTTTCTTTTTTTCTTTTTTTTTAACGTTTCAGCTATTTCAAAGTGATATCCATGGAGGTGGGGAAAGGCTTACATTTTTAAAAGAAATGTTTTGTAAGTGCATAGCTCAAAAAAGAGCTGATTTTAAAATTTAGCTTTTGTAACCCTCAATGAAAACTAAAGGCTGACTCACATTTTTTTAAAAAGCTATTTGGAAACACTAGACATGAGCACCTGATAGTAAGCAAGTTTGCCAATGTCTCATTTTTGGGTGATTTAAGGCAAAATTTGAATTAAGTCTTCATTTTACCAACCCTCAAAAATGTGTTTTTTAAAAGATTTTATTTATTTATTTGAGAGAGAGAGCATGAGCGGGGAGAGGGGCAGAGGGGGAGGGAGAAACAGGCCTCCTGCTGAGCAGGGAGCCCGATGCGGGGCTGAATCCCAGGACTCCGGGATCAGGACCTGAGCTGAAGGCGGACGCTTAACCGACCAAGCCACCCAGCACCCCTCAAAAATGTTATTTTACTCATTCGGTTCAACAAATATATTTTGAGCACACCCTAAGTGCCATGTAGTATTTAGCACTGGGGCTACCACAGAAAATAAAAGACAAAATCCCAGGGGTGCAGGGATGGGTAAGGGATGGAGGGAGATAGACATTAAAGAAAAAGTAGAGGCAAAAGGCAGTTAAGGGGCACTGGGAATGTGATGTTGTTCGGTGGAACAGGCTGCAATTTTAAAATGCTGGTCACTGAGAAGGTGACATTTGAGCAAAGGTGTTTTGGAGGTGAGGGAATTAGCCATCTGAAAAAGTATGTCGTAGACAGAGGAACCAGCCGCTGCATGCTATAAGGAAGGCAGTGTGGCTGGTATAGGGTGAGCAAAGAAGAGGAAGAAGTCCAGGTCCAAGAATGAACGGGGCAGCAGCTCACGTAGGTCTTAATGGTCACTTGAAGAACTTGGGATTTTGCTCTGAGTGCAATGGGAAGCCATTGCAAAGCCATGAACTGAGCAATGACATCATCTGCTACATTTCCATTGGATCAATTGTTGCCATGTGGAGAACAGATTTTAGGAGGGAAAGGGTCAAAGTTGGTAGAGCTGAGAGAAGGCCACTGCAGTATTCCAGGATAAAGAGACGGTGGTTCACCCAGAGCGAGAGCAGTGGAAGTGGCAAATAGTATTTGAATCAGTATCTATTTTAAAGGTAAGAGATCTGGAAGGATCGGATGAGGGGTGTTGGAAGTGAGGGACTCAGAGAGGACTCATGATTTTCAGCCTGAGCAACTAGAAAGTTGAATTGCCATTAATTGAGATGGGGAAGGCTTCATCTGGAGCCTCCTGGGGGAGGGAAGTCCAGGAGTTCAGACTTGGACATGCTGAGTTTAAGATGACTATTAGATAGTCAACCATTGATTTCTTCTGACCAAGTCAAAATTCATCATCCTCAAAGAATGAAAATTCTCTGAGGGTAGAGTTCTGTCTAATTTGTTCACTGTTGTTTCTCCAGAGTCTTGGACAATGTTTAGTACATGTAGGTTCTCAATTAAAAATTAATTTAACAGGGCGCCTGGGTGGCTCAGATGGTTAAGTGTCTGCCTTCAGCTCAGGTCACGATCCCAGGGTCCTGGGATCGAGTCCCACATCGGGCTCCCTGCTCCTTGGGAGCCTGCTTCTCCCTCTGCCTCTCTCTCTCTCTGTGTGTCTCTCATGAATAAATAAAAATTAAAAAAAAATTAATTTAACAGATATTTGCTAAGTACTCATTATGTGTTTTGCTCTGTTCTACATGCTGGGGACACAGTGGGGACAAAGCAGCCAGAATTCCTGCTCTCCCCACACCTTACAATCTAGTAGTGGGATGCAGGCAAGCAAATTAAAATAAATTAAACCTTCTATTTGTTGGCGTACTTGCTTTTTTTTTTTTTTTTAAAGATTTTATTTATTTATTTGAGACAGAATGAGAGAGAGAGAGAGCACATGAGAGGAGGGAGGGTCAGAGGGAGAAGCAGGCTCCCTGCCGAGCAGGGAGCCCGATGCGGGACTCGATCCCGGGACTCCAGGATCATGACCTGAGCCGAAGGCAGTCGCTTAACCAACTGAGCCACCCAGGCGCCCTGTTGGCGTACTTGCTTAATAAACATTTGTTGAATGCTTACTCACATGGTAATCAATGTATATATCATAACCCAACAAGATAGAAAATTGAGATCTTGGAGTTGGCATTCCATGCCAGCTTGACTTAGCCAAAGCCTGTTCCAGCCTTGTTGCTTCTCACAAATTTCAACCTCAGGCACCTGGGTGGCTCAGTTGGTTAAGCGACTGCCTTTGGCTCAGGTCATGATCCTGGAGTCCCGGGATCGAGTCCCACATCGGGCTCCCTGCTTAGCGGGGAGTCTGCTTCTTCCTCTGACCCTCCCTTCTCTCATGCTCTCTCTCACTCTCTCTCTCAAATAAATAAATAAAACCTTAAAAAAAAATCTCATCCTCACCTGATAAATATCCGGGCTGTGCGCCTCATCCTATAAGCATGTAAAGGGGAGTCTGCTCAAAATAGGACTCTTTGAAAAGAGGTCTAGGATGGCTGCCTTGAAGTGAGCACCCCCAGGCCACTCAGCCCTCCTTAATGGATCCAAGCTAAGCAGCAAATTCCTTTTGACATCTCAAAGCATTTTCTCATTCTTTGTCCCCTTTTACAATGCTGAGGATACCTTACTTACCTACCACTAAGGGCCACCACATTGTTTCATCAGAAAGGCTCAATTTGCAACCTTTCACAAACCTAAAAAGGTGTACTAAAGTAGGCTTTATATTCATATAAATTTGAGGAGGAATCACTTATCCCAACCCCTACCCGTCCACCCAAAACGAAACTTGATGCATCTTCCATTCCCAGCAGCAGTAGCAAGGGGCTGGTTTGGTCTTCAGTAGCCCCCAATAATTTTAATTATTACCCCCTATTATCCTTCCACCGCCATCACATTCAGCCATCTGATATTCTCTCCGTCTCACGTAACAGACCACCCCCGGGCTTTCCCATGTATCCTATGCAGAATTTCTGCAACAGCCATGACTCCTTCATACTGTCCATTTCTTACCCAGTTTCCACATGTAATTTGATATCACACTTACTTCTCCACCAACATTTCCTAGAATATAAATGATGAATAATCTTATAACCTTGAAAACTGATCATTCTTTCTCTTGCTAAGACCTGTCTGAACAGCTCTTGGAAAAGGAGAATTCCAGGGCTCTGTCCTCTTGAATGCTGTCCCTATCAAATTGTAATTTTTAAAGACACAAGATCCAGGGTTCCTCATCGGTTGGGTGATGGCCATATTCATCTTTTTATTTTTTTTAAAGATTTTATTTATTTGACAGAGAGAGAGAGATAGCAAGGGCAAGAACACAAGCAGGGGGAGTGGGAGAGGGAGAAGCAGGCTTCCCACTGAGCAGGAAGCCCAATGTGGGACCCGATCCCAGGACCCTGGGATCATGACCCGAGCCAAAGGCAGATGCTTAACGACTGAGCCACCCAGGCACCCCCATATTCATCTTGATGTTGCCTCTCATGCAGCAGATCCACTGAGAGCAAGAATTCCTCCCCTGGCAGAGTGTGTGATCCACCAATAACTTGCCTCTTTTCCCAGGCCAACAAAGAGATGTTCAGTCCACCAGATTTCTTTAGGACCCTCTGATGAACAAACGGGCATCAAGACTCCCCTGTATCGAAATTCTGAGACATACTGAAATCCTCTCGTAATTTGACATAATTTGACACACTACAGGAACTCAGTAGAATGATGGCGTCTTAAATATTTCCCTAAACACATATAGACAAGGCATTGTAGCTTCTGTATAGTGAAGAAAGAGAGCATCCTTTTATCCTTACGATAATTGTTATTGTTCTTCCTAAAGAATCCAAATTACAGTACAAAGCAAGAATCACATGCCATGGAGTGCATAGCAATCAAATAAATGTTCAACACCAAGTAGAATGGTATCTGTCTGCTGTCCATCTGTAGGATCACAAAAACTTTTCTAACAGAAACTAAAAAGATTTCGTAAGAAGCAGAAGCACCCATAGTAATCCATCACAGAATGTGATAGTAAGTGAACAAACTGTCAGTAATGAGGTTATACTTCTGGACAACACAAAACTGGAAAGAATAATCATCATTTAAAAGGTAATATGTTTTAATCACCCCATTCAATCACGGCCAAAAACACATACACAAAATCAAACAAAATTTTCTCTCCTCCAATTCTTTTCATGTTCAACTCAAGTTGAACTCAAGTTCCTTTGTCCTTATCTCCTCCCTGATAGAAAACAAAATCAGGTGTCAGAATTTGGACTGCAAGTGGAAGATATTATCATCAAAGTTGTATTCTACCACTCACCTTCTTTCGAATCGAAAAGATGTGTTTTCCAAATATCACACCGGTAACTTGCCACAATTTCTTTCCCACTTAACAGTTACCTATTCACAGATTTCACAGATTCTGCCACAGGTATAAAAGATGCAAATTTCTACCACAGTCTAATTGCTTAAGGTTTTTTTTTTTTTTTTTCCCCAATTGGCCTTGAAATTCTAATATGCTGCTTCAGGCTTTATACCTACAGATTTCAAGTGTACCAATAGACCTACTCTGTAGGAATTATGTAAACCTTATATAATTAATATTTGTGAGATGTATTAAGATCCTGGCACCGGAAAGAGCATTGAAGTCCAAACCTATTCTATAACTTTCTTTTTTAATTAGCTGCCAGCTGGATTCTAGAAGGCTTCTAGTTCCAGCTCCCAGGCAAGAACATTGCTACCATTTAAAATACGTATACTGTTTTTTTTTTTTTTAAAGGAAAAGTCACAAGAGGCTAAGGTAATGTAGCTTCAGGAAGCTTACAGAAATCCCAGATGTTCAGAAACACGTAACAATGCACAGTTAATGGAAATGCAATCAGAGGGGTGCCTGGGTGGCTCAGTTGGTTAAGTGTCTGACTCTTGATTTTGGGTCAGGTCATGATCTCAGGGTCCTAGGATTGAGCCCAGACTCAGACTCAGACTCCGGCTCCGGCTCCGCACTCAGCAGGGATTCTGCTTCAAGATTCTCTCCCTCTCCTTCTGCCCCTCCCCCCCAACTCCAGCGTGCACGCATGCTCTTTCTAAAATAAATAAATAAATCTTAAAAAAAAAAAAGGAAATGCAATCAGATTAAAAATGTTTCATTGGAGAGCTGCTTCTGAACCATATTCCTTGCAGTTGCTATCCTAGAGACAGCTGTTCTGAAATCTCCCTGTCTTCCCATGAACAGACTGAAATGGAGCAGGGCAACTAAAGTTAGGTGAGGTGGGGTTCAAGGTAAAGCGAGTCCTATATCAAACCCATTGTAGAGATGAACCGCAGATGAAAGGCCAAATGTAGGGTTTCTAGATAAAATATGGGATGCCCAGTTAAATTTGGATTCAAGATAAACCATGAAGAATTACTTAGTTTAAGTGTGTCCCAACTATTGTGTGGGACATGTTTAGAATTCACTGTTTATTTGAAATTCAAATTGGACTGGGCAATCTGTATTTTTATTTGCTAAATCTGGCAACACTAGCCAAAGGAAAATTAAAACAGCTTATTTTCAATTGATATTATACTGCTCTGCACCAATGGAAAACACAGATGAAAAGAATTATTTAATTGTCTATTTTGTTGTAATGATTTCTATTACTTAAAAGTGGCAAGGGTCTCAAAGTTTATAAATGACATTAAAACAGGTAAAAGACAGGTCAAAGAAATGGGTTATGCTGGTGTAAGGATGATGATGAACGTTTAAAGATCCACACATCAGAAAATCTGCTGTTACATGAATTCTGTCATTTAAATAATTTAAGCTGTGACTAAAAGCAAAGTAATGCCGCACACAAATCAGTCTTATTTTATAGTCACCTTAACTGGGCGATAACCCATGAGCCCCGCATTTCCAAGTAAAAAGCCAGCATTACCTAAGGCACACACTTACTACTTGCCTACCCCTTTTGAGAACTGCCACTGTCTTCTAATGAAATGTTAATTTTTTTTCCAAACAACTGTTTCAGTATTTTATTAGCAAAGCAAATATTTGATTTCTAAACTAACATGTCCAGATTAAGTGACAGATACTTCCAAAAGGAAGCAAATTATTATAAATGCTACGGCAGGGTTCCGTTCATTTGGATAGGTAAGACAGCCAATCCCTTTTGAAAATATTTCTAAAATGTCCCTCTCCATTGTTTCCACCTCCCCACCTCCCCACTCCCACAGGGAAAATTATTGCTTAAGAAAGTCTGGTCAAACAGGGTAAATATTTGGCCAATATTTTCCTTATAAAAACACACGCACAATTAGACCTGGCCCAAATGCTCAAGGTACATTAGAGATCTGGCCATTACTGATGCTTCCGGGCTTTCAAGAGAGCCCTTCTGGATCATTCAGGTACCAGGAGCTGCCTTTTCCTAAGTTCTTTGATCGGAATCATCTAAAATTTGTGGCTCTGGGAACCTGACTTAAAGGTTTAGCTGAGTTGGGCTTCTGAAACACACCAGTTTCCAAAAGACTTTGCGGAAGAAATAAAGTCCTTCATGAGACTCTACTTCTATTCGTTCCAGAGCATTCCTTTGGACTGTTGTGCTAAATCTGAGCTGGCACATTATTAATCTTTTCAAATTAGGCATTTAGTAGGCTCAGCTGAATATTTTCTTAATTTGCACATTAAGGTTTGCCAAAACAGCTGGCCCTGTGCTGGAATATCAGTTGAGATCTTTGATTTACATAGTCTAAGCACAAATGTAGAAGCTCTGCTTATGAGAGGATGACCTAATGGGTACCAAACACTAGTAAACGTTATTAATAAGATTAATAGAAACAACAGTGGCTAACACTTACTGAGTGCTTCCTATGTCCCAGGCGCTGTGAGGATAGTCATTTAAAACTTTCAATAAATTTATGAGGTTTTATTTCCCCGATTTTGTGGATGAGAAAACTGAGAATGGTTAAGTTACTTGCCCTAAATTGCCAC
Organism: Neomonachus schauinslandi; assembly: GCF_002201575.2. Taxonomy (NCBI): domain Eukaryota; kingdom Metazoa; phylum Chordata; class Mammalia; order Carnivora; family Phocidae; genus Neomonachus; species Neomonachus schauinslandi. The sequence continues at coordinate 144,078,311 of NC_058404.1, forward strand.
TTAGTAAGTAGTAAAATTTAGGTTTGTACCTAGGCTATCTAACTGCAGATCCTACGGGCTTACCACTTTGCAACACTGCCTCAGTATATGTGTCAGATAACAATGAAGAGCTTCCACCTGCTCAGGGCAGATTTCATGGGAAGGAGGTGTCACTTCTTGGACTGTGATACAGACTTCAGAGGAATGGGAGGTGACCAGGCTAAAGGAATGGGAGTAACCCTTTACCCCCACTCCCAAACAACCACAGGCAACCCTGCTATTCTCATAAATGTGTGGGCAATTTTGGTTTATTTTTAATATGCTTATGATATGATTTATGAAAAGACTTTAATATGCTTATGATAAGGTATTGACATATATCAGGATCTGTAGTGACAACAGAGCTGTACACGTGTAGTGTGGGGTCTTCCTTCAATGATAAGGACATTCTAGATGTTAGTCACCCAGAGAAGAGCGATCTGACAGGCCCAGAACACAGATAGGATCTCTAGCTGGGTGGCGGACTGGAGTCTAGCTCTCTTGGGTTTGATCACCAACGGTCAAGACATCGGCCTAGGTAATGGGGTGGGATGTGATGGTCTCTCTGCGGAGGGAGCAGGGACAGACAGGGCAGAATCCAGGGCAGGAAAGTAGGATCATGGGGTTTGTGCCTCTTTTTACCTACGCTTCTTTCCCTTTTGTCCTCCTTGAGTGTTGGAAAAGGCCTTTTGAGAGTTCCAGTATATCTCTGATGTCTCAGTGAGAGAGTTTCTAAATAAATGGGGACTCAGAGCACCAGAGGGGGGGAATGATGGTGGTGGGAAAAAAGAAGAGAATCCAGAGGGGAGAGAGAGAGAGATGAAGATGGAAGCTTCCTTCGGCCTGCCATCCTCCCTCCCTCATCAGTTCTGTAGCCAAAACTTGGGGGTGCTGCCTTGTAATTTAATTTGGAGGCAGTATTCCTATGCGCCTTGTACACAGAGATGTTTGAGAATGGTCTGTAAACCAGCCATGATAGTTCATACCACAATCAACGTTGAAAGAACTGAAGACAGTCCAAGCTTTCTCTCTTCCTTCTTTTTAAAATACAAGTGAATAAATGTAGAGATCATTGTTGTTGACAATGACCACATATTTGCAAGTATCCATTATACAGGCAGGAAAAAATGCTATGTATATATTGAGTGGATTTATTAAGCTAAAAAAAGGTCCCCTGCCGGGCGCCTGGGTGGCTCAGTTGGTTGAGTGACTGCCTTCGGCTCAGGTCATGATCCTGGAGTCCCTGGATCGAGTCCCGCATCAGGCTCCCTGCTCGGCAGGGAGTCTGCTTCTCCCTCTGACCCTCCTCCCTCTCATGCTCTCTGTCTCTCATTCTCTCTGTCTCAAATAAATAAATAAAATCTTTAAAAAAAAAAAAAAAAAGTCCCCTGCCAAACCCCATTCCTGGCTCAAGAAAGTATCACCTTAAGAGTTTTACTGGAGGAGTAAAAAAGAAGAAGGAAGAGTAGGTGGGGTGGGGGGGAGTGGAGGAGGATGAGGAGGAAGAGGAGGAGAACAGAAAAGCAGCAACTGCTGGGTGAAACCAACCAGAGCTTTACCAAGGGTGCTGGGGGATGAGCCACAGAAACACGCAGGCCACTTTCATTTCAGGAACCCTCACCCCTCTCTCCTTTACCAACACAGCAATTTTTTCCCTAGAAAAATGATATTTTGGTTTCTGAAAACACCCTACTTTGGGGATGCAAAGAGTCTCCTGAGGTATTTATGCCAATTTTTATATTATTTTCCTCACAATTTATTGCAGTAGCTCTAACAACACAGGGATCCCTAAAGAGGGATGGTTGAAGCTTCATCGCTCTGTTTGTAAGACTTACACAGAAACATCAACTATGTCTTCTGGGGTCCGGAGAGCCCCAGAACTGGGAGGCTGTGATCGTCTTGGTTCTGACCACCCCCCCACAACGTGTACATGGATGAGGCTGCTCAGTGGGCCCATCAGCCCCCTCACTCCAGCGATGGACAAGGGCAATATTCTCACCCCCAGAACAGCTGGACTAAGCTCTAAAACTGACCAAGAAAAAAAATTGTTGAGCTCCTTAGGAAAAAAAACTGCTACCTACACTGCCTGGGAGGGTTAATCCGGGTATTGCCAGCTGCCAGAGCTGTCGATAAAAATTAGAAAGACAAGCCACAAGATGAAATTAGCCAACAAACCCACCCACTGGCTCTGCAGGCTCACTCAAGGTTTTCTGAGCCTTGGGCTTCATGGAAAGATTTCTAGTGAGGAGGAAAGTAAAGGCACCTTCCATGTCGTGTGGTAAACATCTCTTGCTTGGAGGGGTACTGGAACTCCCTCACATGGCAATCCCGTGGTTTGGGATGCGGCTGTTACACCTGCTGGGATCCTGGCGCTCGGCTGCGGAGCCAAAGCCGCCAGAGTGTGCGGGAACCGTCTGCGGACGCGACTGAGAACAGTGCGGATACCAAAACGAAAAGGGGGTTTTCCTCAGGCTTTCAGCAAGTAAAGGAAGAAAACAAAAACGAAACAAAACACGCTATAATCTTAAGTTGGGAAACTTTTCCTCAAAATTGCATTATCCTTTGTGAGCGGCCAGGAAACCCCTAGCTTCTTTTCGAGGGATTGTAACGACCTGTGTCCACAAAAACAGGAACCCAAGCAATTCAGGAGGAAAAAAGTCACGGACTAGAAGCATGAGTCAAATCGGCTTGTGCTATGTGGCTTTGGAACATTCTTATCGAAAACATACCAGTGTCCGCGCACTCGGCTGCTCGTTCTACTGGTGCCTTATCCATGGTCGGTTGTCCCTTGTAGGGCTGCATTTTCTGGAAAAACTGGGTGCCCAACACCAGACTGAAAGCGTTGTTTGAACGTCTCCCGGCCCCCACGAAGCCGAGCTCAGCCCTCCTGCTCCTCTCTCCGCAGCCCCTGCCAGAGACGCCGCCGTTGGTCCCAGACCAGCGAGGCGCGCGCGCGGAAGCCGTCCAGAATTGGTGTCGGGGGCGGGGGCTAGTTCTAGCCAACTTGACAGTTTCTGCCACTGCACACATTTTTGGGAGGCTCCGGGCCACAGGGTAGAACTGCAAACCCAGGCGGTGATCGCGAGCTCGAGCCGGGTTCAGGCAGCTGCCGGTGGGGCTGTTAGTGCCGCATCATCCCCAGCGCGCAACCACGGAGGGACGCCGGAGACCCGAGACCCGGGACCGCCAAGTCCCGGGCGCGCGCGCAGCCACTGCTTGGAGCCTTCCAGATTGCGATTCTCCCCGCCTCTCCCGGCCCTCCCGGGGTCCAAGCGCCTCAAGAAGTCTGCTGCCCGACTCTGGCAGGGTGTGCTCAGAGACCCGAGAAGCCTCGAGTCGCACGCCAGTCAGTGTCGCCCACCCGGGGTTCGAACGCGTCGCGCAGCCACCTGTTCCACAAAGCCCGGAGTTTGTGTGGGCGCGGGCTGCGGCAGGAAGGACCCCGTCATCCCCCCGGTCCCGCACGGCTCAGGATCTCGACAGGCTTACACCACCCCAAATCTAAGTGCGCACATACCTTCACGCAACTCCGGAGGCTCCCCCTACTCCCGCCACCGGCGCGCGGTGACTTACTTCCCGGTGTCCCCGCTTCAGCCCCAGCCCCAGCCCCAGCGCTGGCCACCGGGGCCCAGAGCGCGCCCGGCCCCTCCGGGAGGACGGCGCCCCCAAATACCTGCCGTGAAGATGCAGAGAGCGAAGAGAGTCTTGCAGACCATGGTACCCTGGTGTACGGTGCCGAGCTTCGGGACTGACCGAGCGCTCGGAGCGCGGACGGCTCCTCCTCTGCCGGGCTGGTGGCCGTGGGAGCCGGGAGGTGAGGGCGGCTCTGCGCGCTCGGCCCGCGCGGCTCCGGCTGCTCCGGCGGCGGGCGGAGAAGCGAGGCAAACGCGGCGCGGCTCCGTCAGCTGCGTGTCGTCCGGCGCCCGGCGCGCTTCTGCTCCATCCCAGCCGCCCGAGCCCGGGCCGCCTCTGCCGCCGCGCCGGCCCCCCGCCAAACCCCTCCCACCCGGGCCCCGCGGCGCTGACTCGGCCACCCCCTCTGGCCGCCCCTCTCCCGGCGCTCGGGTCCCGGGAGCCTCGGCCCAGGGCGGCCTCTGCTGGACGGTCAGGGCGCGAGACTCGAGTTTTGACGGGGTTCAGCAAAGGTCCGGGGCGTCTAGCACCGTGCTGGGAACTGAGGGGATGCAAAGAAGTGTGAGCGGATCTCTGCCCCCGGGAATTTATCTCAACTTTTCTTATGCGAGTTTACAACAGGTGAGCATATGCCATGTTAGGCGTCACTTCGAAGAGCCAAGACCCCACTATTGCAAAAGAGAATACACATTCCTTGCCAAGTTTGAGAACCTTTTCCTTCATTTCTTCAAATGCTCCTGCGTGTACTTTAAACCCTCCCACACATTCAACCCCGCTGCACTTCCTGATGCCTGAGCCAGGATGTCTTTTATCTTTTTCAGCTTCTACCAGAAGAAATACTACTAATGTCTGGTGTATGGTGATTAATGTAACATAATAATAAAAAAAAAAAGGAAGTAATACTAATGTCTGGTAATAGTGATCATGGGATAACTGAGCCAGGCAACCTCCTAGGTGTGGTATCATGACTCCTAACAATCTTGTGACATAGGAATTATTATTATTCCATTTTACAGACGAGAAGACCGAGGCTTAGAGAAGACAAGTAATGTGCTCAAGGTCACATAGCTGGTAAGGACTGGACCCCATAATTGAACAGTTTGTGCACCAGGGCCTTAAAAACAAAGGCTAACGTGTCCTGAGTGATTGTTGTGTGCTGGGCAATGGTGCTGTACGGGTATTAACCAAGTGAAGTTCTCACAGCAATCCTTTGAGGTGGGCACTATTATACCTTCATTTTCAGGGGAGGAAATGGAAACACAGGGAGGTTTAAGTACTTGTCCAAGGCCACACACCTAGCGAATGGTACAGATAGCATGCCTGCCCAGGCACCCTGGGTCACCCCCTGTCCCGTACTCCCTCTCCAAAGCCCATAGTTTCTGTATGTTCGCACAGATCAAAGCTGACCTTGCACTTAGTCCTCCCCACCACCTTAGACTTGCTTATTTCTCACACCTCTATCAGATCAGATGCCAGATCACCTCCAATATCTCTGTTAGTAGGAGCCTGCTGGTCCCCTAGTCGCCAGAGCTGGAAAGTGACTGGAATTAATGAGCCTTCCTAAAGAATTAATTAGCTCAGGACCATTTGTAGACCTGGGGAACAGCTTTCTTTTTCCTGTGGCTTCTTTCTCCTGTACCAGAGCCTCAGGTTTCATTTTGTCCCTTGTTTGGGTCTTATCACTGTACCTGTGACCACGTCCATTCCTCTGCGTGACCCCATCCTTACCACTTGTGCAGCTTGTCTTGCTTCTGCAACCAGATTAAACTGGACTAACAGTTTTGAAGGTTTGTTTTGTTGTTGTTGTTGTTGTTTGTTTTTGGGGGGTTTGTGTATTTGTTCTTGGTTTTGGTTCATTTGTTGATCATTGTTGGAATTTGGGATGAGAAGTAAAAGATATCACAACCAAGTGCCTATCCCCCTTCCCTCCTCTCTGGCCAGAGAAACTGCAAATTCAATTTGTTAAACATGTTTTCTGAGTGCTATTGACCTTGAGGTTTTTCCAATTTCTGGTGTAATCTATATGATTATGAAGAATTTCTGTATCTGAGTTGTGGTTGTCATGGGGGCAAGGGCCACACACAGATGAATTTTATATATAAACTAAAATTTGTATATTTATATGTAAAAGTTATATAAGGCAATGGTGCCTTTAAATAAGGGCCATTTAAGTAACTAACTCTATGACAGAAATAAGGGTTTCTCAAAACCCCTGCAAAGAAAAAAATATTCAATTGAAATTCAGCAAAACTTTAATGGAACCCCTCTGGAGTGCAAAGCATGTGTGACTCTGATTTTGATACCTAAGATGATGGTTTGGTACACAAAGGATGGTGATCCCCACTTCTGAATCATTTAAAATTTCCAAAGGTTTTCACTGTACACAGAATAGAGTTGAAAATGATTGATTTCTTTAACTGAAATCATTCATTTTTATTAATGATTAAAACTTCCAATTTATTAATTTAGTGAAAACATATTTGATCAGTTACTAGGTGCCAGACCTTATGCTCGGCTGTGGGAATGTCACAGGTTGTAATAGTCAGGGTAGGCTAGGTTATGCTACTGTCATAAACCACCCCAAAGTCTCAGAGACTTAAGCAATAATGATTTCTTCTTTGCTCATCAACATCTGCTGTGGATCCAGGTCATTTCCCAGAGTAGCTATCCTCTATGTCAAGGGCCTCAGTGTTGCACCTCCATATCAAAACCTGCTTTCACACTCACTGAGATAGGGAAAGAGAAGTGGAGAGTTCCGTGCAGCCTTTAGGTCTCTTACCCGGAAGTGGCACTTCGCTCACATTTCATTGGTTAAAACAAGTCAGTGGCCATGTGCAACTCCAAGAAAGCAAGGAAGCACAATCTTCTCCTTTGCCCAGATGAAGAGGAGAGCTAGAGAGCAGGGAACAGTTGTGATGTATGCCACAGTGGTTCATTGTCTCTGCCATCAGGAAGCTTATATTCTAGTAGTGGAAAGTCAAACGTTGAATGAACAATCAGAAAAATATATGCAATAATTTATGATGTTAAAAAAGGGAAGATGGGAGAAATGGGTGAACTGTTTTTGCATTTCAAATAAATTGAATTTGTGAAGAGTTTTAAATATATATGCAATAAGTTATTACATTAAATACTATAAATAATAATACCCACTAAGGGCGCCTGGGTGGCTCAGTTGGTTAAGCGACTGCCTTCGGCTCAGGTCATGATCCTGGAGTCCCTGGATCGAGTCCCACATCGGGCTCCCTGCTCGGCGGGGAGTCTGCTTCTCCCTCTGACCCTCCCCCCCTCATGTGCTCTCTCTCATTCTCTCTCTCTCAAATAAATAAATAAAATCTTTAAAAATAATAATAATAATAATACCCACTAACATTTATTGAGCTTCTGCTATGTATTAGGAATCGTTCCAAGCATTTTATGTAATCTGTTTAAACTTTATACCCCATAAGGTTATATTAATTTTACAAATAAAGAGACTGTAAGTGTGAAGAAAACCAAAAGTATGAGATATTACATTAGGGGGACTCACACTCCTCAGTGGGGCCAGGGATGGAATTTGCATGCAACTCTTTAGTCACGCCTTATAGCAAAAACCAGTTTCTTCATAGAATTCTCTTAGTTCCTTTATAATACTCCACTGGGATAAAATCTGAGATAAATCTGCCTTTTACTGACTTCCACTCTTTTTTGATCACTGTTAAAATGAATTTCTAAGGTTGTAGACTTTCAACATCTTATAAAAAATTGCCCTTGGTTGACTTAGTTTTCGACATCCTGAATTTATTGTAATTTACAGATAATGTCAAATAATATATGTTAAAGAATATAGAAGTGTTAGCTTTGGGCTCTTGGATTCTACCTAATCTAGGAGAGACGGAATAACTTAGTTGAGAGAGCTGGGTGAAGCAGTATTGTGAAGTGGTTAGAGGCTGGGTTCTCATGTCTCGCCCATGGCCCCTGAAGGCTGGATTCGAATCTAGTTTCTACCATCTACTCACTGAGTGACTCTAATTACTTGGCATCGCTATGTCTCCGTTTCTTCCTGGCATTATTGGGAGGATTAAATGGATTATATATGTAAAAAAAGTTGGCATTTTCTCAGTGCCAATCAATGTCATCTGTTATTAGAGGGCAAACTTTGGGGGTACATTAAAAAATTTTTTTTGGATCTAAAGTACAGGAGCAAAACATTCCTGCCTGCTGCAGCTGTTTCTTCACACATTCAGTTATGTGACTTGGGCTGTGCCTTCAGTAATTCTGACCCTGCTACAGTTGAGGTGCCGGGGAAAGCTCTAAACCCGCTCTGACAGCTCCTTGCCCAACCCCCTCTCCTCCCCAAAGGCAGGAATGCAGCAGCCTGAAGACACTGATATATTTTGTCTTCGTTTTATTTCTTTTCTCACACTGCATTGTGAAAACATCTCCGTAGGTTCTGCTACATTTCCTCTCATCGCTTTGCTTTTCTCTTAACTCCGATTTGCCTCTTTTTAAATATTAATGGCAAAAAAAAAGATTAAAAGCAGTTATGAGATATGTGTAAAAGCATAGATTTGGAACCTGGCCAAGGAATATTTGCTTGAACAAGAGCAATTTTAAAAGGGCATGATGAAACGTGATTACATCCCTGATTTAAATAAAATTGTTTGATGCTGCATGGGCTCTTTGAGGATACAAAACCACATGTCACTAATTTTTATTTTAATTAAGGAGGAAGTCCTTAAAATATTTCAGGAAGGAAAAACTATCTTCTTGGAGGTGATGCACATAATGAAACCTTTTATTTAAATAAGTCTAAGACGTGATTCAGTCGATGCTGCAGACCTGTATTGTTCAACAGAAGTAAAATATCAGTAGTACATGTAATTTAAGATTTCTGGAAGTCACATTTTTTAAAAGGAGAAAGAGGTGAAATCAATTAATTAAAGTGTACTTAATAATATGCTTTATTTAACCCAATACTTCTAAAATATTTATCATTTCACGTGTAATGAATATAAATGTGTTAATGAGATCTTTTACATTGTTTTTCTCATTCTAAGTCTTCAAAACCCAGTGTTTATTTTATACTTATATAACATCTCAATTCAGACTGGGTGCATTTTGAAAACTCAGTGACCTAACGTGACTAGCAGCTATCACAATGGGCCGTGTCACTCTAGAACATTGATTGGCCCCGTCTTTTGCATTGTCTCATGATATATACCGTAAAAGTACAGAGCAGTGCTCGTGGGACTTTCTTAAAGTGTTGGGACTTTCTCCAAGAGTGGAGTACTTAGAAGTCTAGGATTTGCTGAGTGCATGGCCTCTGACCCTCATTAACCTCTCCGACCCTCAGTTTCCCCTTCTATGAAATGGAGATGAGGACAAATAATAACAGTATCTTGCTTCAAAGGATTACTGTAAGGATTAAATGTAGCGAAAGCATTTAGAACAGACTCCAGACAGAGCAGAGCCTCAATAAATGTTTGCTGTTATATTTGGTAGGAATGGTTATGATGAGGATGAAAAATGATTAATAGTAAAATCTTTCCAGTTGACATTGTTGTATTAGAAGTTCCTTACTATTCAGAGACATTGGCAATATCACTTGTCTCTAGATATCTATGTATGTATGCAGAGTTTAGAGCAGTATTTCTCAAACGTTTTGGTCTCAGGACCCACTTACATTCTTAAAATGGATTAAGAACTCCAAAACCCATTTGTTGATGTGGGAGGGCCATTTTAAGGACCCTTTCAGATAATTATGGCTTTTCTGCACCAAAACCCAACAAGTGGTATTTTCTTATAAGTTAGCAGCAGTGTGGAATCTGAAAGCATCTCAATGAAATTTTCATATTCTATTACATTAAAATCCATTGGTCTATCTTGCCTTTGCATCTTTTACCCATATATGATTTTGTGACATCATGCATTTGTCATATAGAAAATATTGGTTCACCGAGTTATGAAGACCTTCCAAATTTTAACACACTTCATTATATACAACATCAAAAAGTTACATTTGTTAATATCTCTACCTATATCATCAGAAAAGTCTTTAAATATTAGGAAGCTGTTAAGTTAATGGTGGATACATGTTTGGCCAAATTCTAATTTCTCTTTTTTCTTTCTTTCTTCCTTCCTTCCTTCCTTCCTTTTCTTTCTTTCTTTCTTTCTTTCTTTCTCCTTTCTTTCTTAGAGAGAAAGAGAGAGCAGGGGAGGGACAGAGGGAGAGGGAGAGAGAAAATCTTAAGCAGGCTCCACACCCAGTGTGGAGCTCCACACAGGGCTTGATATTATGACCCTGATCTCATGACCTGAGCCAAAATCAAGAGTCAGATACTGAACCAACTGGGCCACCCTAGTGCTCCCAAATTCTAATTTTCACTTGACAGCTTGAATCTTACCATTGGCATCAAATACTGTCAACTGTTTTCTTTGAAGTGACAGGCTAACATCATGAAGAAAATGTCATGTAAATATTCAAGTCGGAATAACCATAGTATGTCTTGGTCATTTTTTCAAATAAAATTTGTGTTCCGCGAAAAAAGTGGTTAGTTCAGCTTGCAACTTGAGTCATCACATAAGTGCATTTCCTTGGGATGATTATCTCATTTTGGTAAGCAGCAAGCCTGTTTTATGCATACATCCCATTTATTTACATAGGATGTGAAAAAGATGTGTACTTAAGATGGAAATTCGATCAAGCTGACGATTTTTACTGCTTCTTTTTTTTTTTTTAAAGATTTTTATTTATTTATTTGAGAGAGAGAATGAGAGAGAGAGAGCAGGAGAGGGGGGAGGGTCAGAGGGAGAAGCAGACTCCCTGCCGAGCAGGGAGCCCGATGCGGGACTCGATCCAGGGACTCGATCCAGGGACTCGATCCAGGGACTCGATCCAGGGACTCCAGGATCATGACCTGAGCCGAAGGCAGTCGCTTAACCAACTGAGCCACCCAGGTGCCCCTGATTTTTACTGCTTCTTTAAGGACATTCCTAAGTGAAACTTGTTTTTTTCCCCTTTAAACTTACCAGGCATGATGGTGAAGAATATAAAGGCAGTGCCTTCAGTTCTGCTAAGACACCAAAGTTCTACCTACAATTGCTTTTGCATCACCAATGCATAAGTCAGCATCCACAAAAAATAAATAAAATTAAAAAGGTAAATAGCATCTTAGTGTTACTATGAGAATAGCTTTGACTTTGCAGACCTGACAGGATCTTGGGACCCCTAGAAGTTAGTGGACCACACTTTGAGAACTGCTGGTGTAGGGAGACATCTTTGAAGTTTGCTAAGGAGATGAACTGTTTTGTCTGTCCAGAGACCTTTTTTTTTTTTTTTTTTTAAGGGAGATGCTTAGTCCCCTTTTGTAAGCAAGTGGCCCCCGCGGTGACTACAGCTTCCTTTGCCACAGTGACTGGGATAGGGTGGACCTCAGACTCTGTTTGCTTTACTGAGTACACTTCCCAGGATTTTAAAACTTGGGACCAGGAAATGCCACTAAGAGTTGCTCTCTGGAGATGAAACGATGGGGTTCTGGTATTCTGGTGGACCACTCTAGCATGTGAAAAAAAGCCAGTCTGAGGTAGGATCCAGAAACCTGACTCTCAGAGAAAAGGAGAAATGGGAGAAAAGAGGTCTGGTGGCTTTTTGGTCCCTAGCCACACTTGTCTCTGAGATGCTACCACACCTTTGCCCTTCTCATCACTCTGTGAGCACTTCGATCAATTTCCCCTTTGGGTCATGCTAGTTCAAACTGGGTTTCTCTCACCTGAAACCAAAAGAAATTAGCTCATGCAGAGGGCAGCAAAAGCGAACTTCCAAAGTGATTCAGTGTTCAATAATAGAGATTGAGGGGAGTCTTCTCATTCAGGAAAATTCCATTCTTAGCTCTGAGCTAAAAAATAAAATCACAGCAAAACCACACCACTGCTAAGCTATTGAACTAATGTATGGTGGAGCAAGTCAGGATATTCAGCTTCGATTAAAAAAATATTCATGAAACTGAAAGAGGTGAAGTTCATAAAAGCAAATGAGGTTTACCAATGACTCTACAGCTTAATAATATGTGATAAACTCCAAAGATTTCCACAAATAGTTGTAATGAAAAATACAATGAATAACTTTGGCTGTAAACAGATTACATTTTCATAATATTGGTAAATTTATCCAACTAAGCTTTCTTTCTGCTCTACATATGTTTTTGCCACCATTAGTTGTAATACATCTTAGTAGATTCTACCCCAGGTTGTACTCAGTTCGGATTTTTTCATCTTCTTCGAAAATATTCTTGACTTTAGTTTTACTCAGACCATTCATAGAGGCTAATTTTCCAGTCATTTCAAACTCAGTCAAATAACTACAACTGAACAGCATTGGTAATATCTGCTGACCCATCAAGAGCCAAAGAAAACCATTAGAAATCATTTTCCTGGTTTTTAAGTCGACTATTGCTGTCCCTCCTAATGTCCTCAACACTTTGAGCACCAGAAAGGCCAATAGTCCAAACCAGTTTATTTTTTTCTGGACACGTATTTTTAGCTGCTGCAATAAAATATAATTTAATTAACTCACAATTGGTAAACAGTTTTCCTTGCTTGGCTAACAAATGAGCTACTTAGAACGTTTCTTTTGTTGCAGCTTCATTTTGATTTTTAATTTTCGTGGAAAACTCTAATGTGATACTTGTTTTAAGTTTTATAATTTTTCCAACTGGGGAATCCTGTGTATTGGTAACAGTGTGGTGATTATTTAGTCTGGTATTATTGAACTTAGCACAGCAATAGCCTGATGCTTTACAGTTCCATTAGCTAACAACATCATCCACATTCCATTGTGCTTTAACGGTGTGATACTTAGGGTCTACTTTTCATTTAAAAAAAAAAAAAATTTTATTTATTTATTTATTTGACAGAAAGAGACACAGTGAGAGAGGGAACACAAGCAGGGGGAATGGGAGAGGGAGAAGCAGGCTTCCTGCTGAGCAGGCAGCCCAATGTGGGGCTGGATCCCAGGACTCTGGGATCATGACCTGAGCCAAAGGCAGACGCTTAATGGCTGAGCCACTCAGGCGCCCCCTACTTTTCATTTTTTAAATTTCTTTTGACAAGATGGGTATGCAATTATAATAAAAAGTCAACCAAAACGTGGTGGTATGGTGGTGTGTGCAACACACAAAGCGCTGCCTGGTTGTGACTTCATCTCTGTGAGTTGCCACAGTGTGAAGCCATGAGAGTGTCCCACAAGTCTGTCACGACTCCTCAACTAACACGGCTGCTCCTAGTGTGAAAGGGACTGCAGGCAGCCCTTAAACAAGTAAGTCCAGCGGTGTCTCAATACAACCTCAGAAATAGACGCCGGAAGTTGACCTTCATACGATTTTCGTGTCTTAGGAAATATCTCCCTTTTGATTTCTTCCAACCATTCTGAGGTCACAGGCTATCCAAAAAACAGATATGGCCTCCTGGCCAGAGTTTGCCAACCTCTGTTTTAGCAAAGGTTTGCATCTGATTCTGCTAGGTATCTGGGATTGATGCCAACCTATAACAACTTCAAATCATTAGCCTGCTGTTTCCTGAACTTGGTAATGTAAAGTCACACTGCAAACCCACGTGAGGTTAGGGCTATGTTCTGATTCATGAGAGAGACTATTTGCCTTATTACTATTTTTTTCTTTTTTTTTTTTACCTGGAGCTGAGCAGAGGCCCTGACAGACAAGTTATATTTTGTGTTTCCTTTTACCAACAGACATATTTTTTCTAGCCTACGTTTTATTAAAATTGTAGTCACCCTTCAAAGTGATTACGTCTTTGAAAACAAAATATGTGGTCACCCTTGCAAGAGGTCAGAAATCTAATTCTATTACTCCAGTTTTTGCCAAGTCAAGCTCTTATCTCTTTTTCCCCATTTGGTCATTAAACCTAAGGCATCGGCAGCGTTAAGAACTGCTGACCACTCCACACATCGTTCTGTTGTCTTGGGGGGTAAGGGAGCCTTGGCTTTCTTATGAGCCCAGTGATAGATTTATGAAAAGTTTACAGTAGTTTATACAGCATTTTACAAATGGTTTGCTTCAGGAGGTGTTTTTTTTCAGAATAACTAGACCTACCTATTTATAGATACAAACGTCTCTCGTATTTTCTTAGCTTCCCCTCCCATTTTCTCATTTTAATTCCCTTTACTTTGTCTAACTTGATTCCTTTTATAAGCCTCACATCCCAAGCTGGTGGAAAACTTGAACCCTAGTCATTGTGATTTACCCCCAACTTTCTGGATTATTCCAGAGTCTTCTGCAATGCTAATGTTTGGAGTGGGGATGACAGCCTCTGGTTATTGGGTCATTTATTTTGAAACCCATGTTGTTACTGAGAATCAGTCATTCCTTTCAGTAGAGCTGTTCAAATCCAAGGGCTCTCTGTCAGGGTGGGGGTGTAGGAGTTTTTGCAAGGCTGTCCAGACTCTTAGAAGGGTAGTCTTTTCATTCCTGAAGGCTTCCCACTCCTCCAGTGGCTTTGCCTAGGACCTTCCCTCTGAATTTAGACCCTCGGAACTCTCTGTTCTCATTATGCAGCCTAAGCCCTAAAGTCCTGGAATTTCTTTCCTGTTTTAGGGAAATCATTTTTCTTTGACAATTCTGGCCTAGATGCTTTGTCTGTGCTCTCTTTAATTTTCTCCCGGTTTTAAGAATTACATCTTTTGAAACAAAGGCCTGGGAGGTTACCAAGCTACTTCTAATTTTTGCTCTGCTACAGTCCTTTTCTCTCTGTGCCTTCCCTATAAAAACTGATTGACTATCTGAATTTGGGCAAAGGAAGAAAAAAAGTACAGCAATAATTTAAGAAGTAGATGAATAGTTTAAAATATTTTCTTGCCACATGTTTTAAAGGTGATGGTAGATGAAAGTAGTTCTGATAAAAGCTGATGGCACTTGGCAGTGAGGATGGAGGGATAAGAAAACAGACTTGACATACATTTTGGAGGCAAAGGCAAAAGGACTATTAATTGATAACATGGTGGGGCTGAGGGGGAGGCTGGAGTCAAGAGTGACTTCCAGATTTCTGCTGGGTCCTCACTCTGTGGATAGTGACCAGTTTGGCCAATTTTGCATCCATGTGTACATCCTCTTCAGCATCCCCTATCTGCCTCCAACTGTATGGTATTTTGAGTTCGAGTCAGTCTGTTCCCTCATTCCCTAAGGGCTAAGTAAAAACCTTTGATATAATTTATTTTAGGAGTCACGACTTTTCCTTTTAAAATTATTTTTAAAGGATTAATCACAATTTTTGGTGTTATTTAATGTGTTTATCTAAATTCTTGTTAGAATAATAGAATAATTACAATTAGTGTAATGGATTAACACAATTAATAATATATCGAGGGTGGCAAAAATCTTGGCGGTTTTATTGTTTTCTCTTTTCATTTCGCAGATGAGGAAATTATAGAACACAGAGGTTCAGTGATTATGACCAACACTGTAATCGGTTTCAGAGAGAAACCCAGCTCAAACAACTTCTGGTTCAGTGCTTTGTTCATCCTACCCTTTAACTGAGTATCATGTCTTCACCTCTTGTCTTTGTGAGTGCAGACAATCCATGAAGCCTGAGACCAGTTGCTTCGGGAGAATAAATTTAAGTTCTAATCACTTTATGTGTGTCTTCAGAAAAAAATGTATTCGGAAAGCACCAGAGAAATTTAACTCCAAGTGTGAGAAAAAAAAAAAAGACAACTAATACATTTACATTGTATGTCACACTTACTGTTAACACGGCTAACCCGACTGGCTTGGAAACTTAAGTCCCTCCCCCTATCATTTTTGGTTGTTTTGAGCATAAAAATATTCTATTTATTAAAGTTACAAATGCTGAAACTTTTATATTTGATTTATGATTTTATTCTATTTGTTAATTAGTCAAGTACTAGATACCATTTTTTAAGTTTTTGCGTAATAGCCTCTTATACAAAGCAAGTTAAGTATCTTAGGGCATTTTAAACTTCAATTATGAACTTAATATTTGTATTTCCCTTTTAGATATTTCTGGTGTCAGGCTCAGTGAACAAAACCTCTCTGAATTCTTGAATAATTCTTTTAAGTCTAACAAATTAAATTTGCAAATAGTGATTCTTTAGTTCCTTTAAATATTCAAATAATACATAAACTAAGAAAATTTCTACTTAAAATCACCAATTTAAATTACATATTTTAAAAGGGAATTACAAAATGACTCTATTAATAGGCTAAATTATCTAGAATAGTAGTACATAAAATACAAACTATGTGGAGACTCCTAAACCACAAATGTTATTATTAATTGGTTTATTTTATTTTTTATTTGATTTTTTAAAAAGATTTTATTTATTTATTTGACAGAGAGAGACACAGAGAGAGGGAACACAAGCGGGGGGAGTGGGAGAGGGAGAAGCAGGCTTCCCGCTGAGCAGAGAGCCTGATGCGGGGCTCGATCCCAGGACCCTGGGATCATGACCTGAGCCGAAGGCAGACGCTTAACAACTGAGCCACCCAGGTGCCCCAATATTGGTTTATTTTAAATATAATTCTCTGAAATATTTTTATACTTAATTTTATATCTTCCTGGGCTCAAATATGTTTACCCACTACAGAAACATTTGCCAAATCCTAAGGCATTTTAGGGATACCTTCTCACATGTATAATGACTAAAGATATTAGCTGAGGTGAAGACTGGATTCTCATTTCAGCACCAATTATTACTAGAAGGACTTCATAATGCCAAGTGTTTAGTCTCCACCTCTCTGCTCTGCACATGGAAATCTTCATTGCCATCTAGGTGGCTTGACTGAAGCTGGCATAAAAATATTCTATTGCATTCTTCGGCTCTTAACATAGTTGTAAAGTCTTTAGACCTGACACACTTCCTTTCATATGCTTCTGTTTGGTGGAACCGTTCAACTCTTAAAGCTGTAAAAATGACATCCAGTTGAATCTTGGAAATCTGGTGCCTTGGGGTGACTACTTGATCACGAATTTTAAAGTCTTAAGCAATAAATGAGTTTATTTGAAGGATATGGGCAACTCAAGATTGAGGTAATATTTACACATCAGGCCTCAGGAACCAGGGATCCTCCTGAACAGCAGGAACACAAGAACTATTTCTTTGGCGAGCACCCTCATGAGGTTCAAGAAGACTTTTCTTCGTCCATTTTCAATTAAGACTATCTGTACAGGATTAAAAATCTTGGGGGAATGAGTTCATTGGTCTAATTTGTGTCAAGTGCCACCCCTTGGTCAGGGAGGTCCCCAAAGGAAAACAGACACTACGACCTCAAAAGTGAACATCTAAACCTTAGAAGACTAACGAAGATGGCCCTACCATCTTCTAGGGATAGCAACTGTTTGGATAGCTCTGCTTTCTTTCAAGACAATGAGATAGACTCTTCTGGGTAATCACTGGAATGCCAGCACTATTGTAAACCTAACCTCAGTATTTAATCAAGTTTGATGTTATTACCATTCTAAACGGAACTCCTGGTAGAAAACGAACTTGGAGCCATATAACTTTTCCACCAAAATTGATTCCCATATCACTTAATCCTTAAAGTCGTAACAAGTCATCTGTTTGGAAGGAAAATAAGGCCACATAAATAATGTCAACTCAACTGCCTTTGGCTGAAGAGCATAAAACATGTACTGCTTGAGGTAGAGAGGATGTGACAAGTCACCAGTGGTGACCTGAGTAACTGCTTCTTCACGGCATCAGCAACCATTGGATGGGAGCATATTGAGAACTCAGGAGAGCAGAAATAGTCATCCTGGTGGCCACCATCATAGAATCAGCATCACCTGCTTTTGGTGGTAAGCACCGCATGTTTAACTTTTTAAATCAATGTGACCTCACAAGAATGTTCTCCTTTCAAAATATGACTCTATTAGTATTTGCATTAAAATAAGAATCCATTTCCCTATAGTAAATCCAAGGAAAGACTGTGCTCCTCAACAAATTTGTTTTGACTATTACTTGCAATATTATTTTCTGTTTATTTCACTTAACATTGGGTATACACTTGCTATTACTTAACTGACATTGTGTGCCTATAAAACATCCGAAGACATTAACCAGTAATTCTTGTCTTCAGATGTGGCAAGAGTTCACTAAAATCAATTAGAGATTCTTGTATTAGTTCTTCTCCTTGATACTAATAAAAAAATATACTGAGCTATAGTTTAAAGCCCAGTGTCATCCTATTTTAAATTATTTACACTTTTATATATTATTGCAAAGCTGTTTCTGGGTATACAGTCATGCTACCTTATGTTATACTACTGACAATTAAATAAGGGCAGGCTTGGTGATTAGAAGAGAACATTGGCAGCCAAGGCAATGTTGAAAACACTTAGGTCATTCTTGCTATGTAGAATTTTGACACACTATTAAATAAAGCTATAACAATAATGCAATAAAGCTGCAACAGCTTCAAGGAGGCTAAAGAGAACTTTGTATCAGCATGAAAAAGGTCTTAATAGGGTCACGATTTCACATGCAAAATGGAGCAGAAGGTTTTGTAATTAACCAGCAATGTGTGGACCAGAGAATTTGGGCGTTTGTATTTTTGGTAGGGAGGGTTGTTTCAGCTTAAATTGTCTGGATTGGCCTATTGTATGTTCATGGCTAGTTATATGTTAGTTGTCCACTGAGAATTTGGACTCTCTTTTTCACATGTGGTATTGTCACTGGGAGGAGGAGGCCCAGACAAAGACTCCACTTCTCAGCACGTGTGCCTCCAAAAATGGCAGATGATTAGTCCCTTTGAATGGAGTGTGACCAGAAGTGATCTGTGTCCCTTCCAGGCTGAGAATTTTAAGATGTAGATGAGGCTTCTCTAATGCCCCCTCTCCTCCCTTCCCAGGACAGAGGGAGCTTCTGACTCACCATGAAGGAGATCCCTTATCCCCAACTAGGGACACCTGCATTAAAATATTATGTGAGCCTGATGAATCACAGACCTGTACCTCTGAAACAAATAATACATTATATGTTAAAAAAAAAAAAGAAGAAGAAGAAGAAGATAGCAGGAAGGGAAAAATGAAGGGGGGAAATTGGAGGGGGAGATGAACCATGAGAGACTATGGACTCTGAGAAACAAACAGGGTTCTGGAGGGGAGGGGGGTGGGGGGATGGGTTAGCCTGGTGATGGGTATTAAAGAGGGCACGTATTGAATGGAGCACTGGGTCTTATACTCAAACAATGAATCATGGAACACTACATCAAAAGCTAATGATGTAATGTATGGGGGTTAACATAACATAATAAAATTTAAAAATAAATAAATAAATAAAATATTATGTGAGCAAGCAAAGAACTTCTATCATATTAAACCATTATGATTTTGATGTTTTTGTTATCAAAGCTATATTATTTTGACTAATATAGTATCTCTATCAGGATACTTGTGTGATTCTCTCCTTTAATGTCCTATCTATCTATTCATTCAACAAATATTTATTGAGTATCTATTACGTGCCAGGCAGTATGCTGGGCATATGGTAATGAAAACACAGGCAGGATCTTCTGTTGTTTAGAGTGTAAGGGGTGGATTTATTGGAATGGAGTGGGGGAAGAAACAGGAGAAGACAGGTATTTAAAAGAAATCAGGGGGCGCCTGGGTGGCTCTGTTGGTTGAGCATCTGCCCTCGGCTCAGGTCATGATCCCGGAGTCCTGGGATTGAGCCCCGCGTCAGGCTCCCTGCTCAGTGGGGAGCCTGCTTCTCCCTCTGCCTCTGTCTGATGCTCCCCCTGCTTGTGCTCTCTCTCTCTGTCAAATGAATAAATTAAAAAAATCTTAAAAAAAAAAAGAGGTCAGTTGTATGATGAGTGAAAGGAGGAACACAGGCTGCTGGGAGAGCATGTATGCAGGGGAACTTCATCCAATCTAGGGAGTCGGGAAGGCCTTTCTGTGAAAGTGACTCTGATACTTAAGTTAGAAATGTGGGTAGGAATGAACCAGACAAAGCCTGGGAAGTGAGGGATGGAGGTCGAGGTGGGAAGCCGAGAGAGCGTTCGAAGCAAAGACAACACCATGTGTGAGAGCCTTTAGAGCAAGGAAAAATGGATGGCATTTTTTTTTTTTTTAATTTTTTTTAAGATTTTATTTATTTATTTGAGAGAGAGAGAGAGTGAGAGAGAGAGCGCAAGAGGGGGTAGGGTTAGAGGGAGAAGCAGACTCCCCGCCGAGCAGGGAGCCCGATGTGGGACTCGATCCCGGGACTCCGGGATCATGACCTGAGCCGAAGGCAGTCGCTTAACCAACTGAGCCACCCAGGCACCCAAATGGATGGCATTTAACAACCAAAAGAAGATAATGGCTCATATATTCTTGTATAGTATTTCTTAATAGACAGACAAATTAAAGCACTAACGTTTTCAAAGGTGTTTGATGTGATGGCTCATTCTCATCAAACATTGGTTTCAGTGCTATCTGAAATGGAAGCTAATGAGGGTAGTTAGCATGGCCTGATTAGCTGTTATCTTGCTTTTGTAAGCTGTCCTGTTGCTGTGTCAGACTAGGAACAAGCCAGCTCATTAGGAGCAGACTTTTCGCAGCTGTCCTTTATTGGTATGGCAATGATGCATCTCTGATTCCCCAGGAGTATCTGTTTTAAATATTTTATCCTATTACTTGTTCATAGACATGCACTTTTAAGTCAGAACCAAAATTGGTGAGGCCATGTTGATTCCACTTTATCATTTTCCTCTTCCCCTTTTCCTCCTCTTCCTGCTTCTCTTCTTTCCTTCCTCACTTCAGTTCTTATATTTCTTTGGGTAAAAACTACTGTAGGCAAATAACATATTGAATTACTGTGTTGTAAGTGTCTAGGTACCCCTGAAGAACAAAAGGCAGTTAACAATGAATGATGGAAGTCCCTGTATCACCTAGTGGCTCGTATCTAGGAGCCTTGGATAATTGTGTATTAGAAATATTTATCATATCAAACATACTTTGTGAGCTCTCTCCTGCTACCTCCTCCCCAAGCATTGATTTCTTCATGTACAAAGCAGGCACAGAACCCAGGAGGGAAGCAAATCAATCTGGCAAACATCTGTACGGAATCATACTATAGTCTTAAAACCTCTAAAAGCACAATGAGGCTGAAAGATTTGTCTCCTAAAAGAGAGTCAAGATGAATTTTATTAGACCTGGATTAGGTTTTAGTTAATCGAGAGAAACCAGTTGACTACCTGTCAGCCCAAGAGAATTACTTCCTAGAAAGGTCTCCCCTATTTCCCCTTGTCCTTTGTGTATAAAAAACCCAACACTTATAATAGCTACCGGTGATTACATTCCTATTATGTTCCAGGTTCTGTTAAATTTATTTTCAACACAGGTTGTTTAGCTAGCACTGTATTGATGCAGCCCTGGTCAGGAATGCGCTGATGGTCAGTGACAGGATGAGGATGTCTATTGCTCTGATTACTATTTTCAGACAGTAGGATTACTGTAGGTTGGATAACAAATGGCTGTTTGGTTGCTATTATTTCATTGTTATAGATGAAGAAGTTAAGGCTCAGAGAGGGTTTTTTTTTTTAAGATTTTATTTATTTACTTGAGAGAGAGATATCGAGAGAGCGAGCACAAGCAGGGGGAGTGGCAGGCAGAGGGAGAGGGAGGAGCAGTCTCCCTGCTGAGCAGGGAGCCCAATGTGGGGCTCGATCCCAGGACCCTGAAATCATGACCTGAGCTGAAGGCAGATGCTTAACGACTGAGCCACCCAGGCACCCCAAGGCTCAGAGAGTTTAAGTGGCTTTCCCCAAAGTCATACACGCAATGAATGACAGAGCCTAGAAATTTCCTAAGCACTTACCCTTTCATTCAATCACTGCTGCTTCCTAAAGCTGCCATTTACCAAAGGCCCCGAGTCCCTGTCCCTCTGTGGAGTGCTTTCTCCTTTGGCAATCTGATTGAATTCCTCTTCCCCTGGCCCTGCAAGAACTAATATGAACTGAGGCAGCTGGTCACTTGCCAGCTGGGGAGTTACCTCCCTCTCCAGCAGGCCCCTTTGCTGCACTCCATGACCACAACAATCCTGGATTTTTAAGTAAATAACTTCTTTTCAGTTTGGCTACTTTAGGTTTCTCTTGCTGAGACTTGGCAACTCAGCTTTTGCTTGAGCTTCTTGGTTCTTGAACCCATGGTGTGATTGATTTGGTTTTGGTTTTGGATTCCCCGCTTGTGGATTGGGGCGCCCGACCTCACCCCATAACTTGGAGACGAGACCCCTGGTTCTGGCTTTGCAGCCCCAGAACATTGCCGCATCTGGCCTCCTGCTCACCATCCCCAACCGTGCAGTTCCACTGGTTCCCTTCCCTGCTAGGGAGCAAAAGCAGGTTGGCAAAATAGAGCGAGAATGAGCTTGGAGTCGAGGTGTTTGAGCTTTCCAGGGTTCCACTTGTTATTTGTAAAAAGAGAATAATAATAATAACCACATTACCAGACCATTTGGAGGGTTAAAGAGGTAATAATTTTAAATGGGTCCAGCACACAAAAATATTATTATTAGAATCACATTAAAAAAAGTTTACTTTTTCAAAGTGCTTAGAACATATTAAACTTCACACAAAGGTGAGCTCTTAATCAAACTTTGGGGGCTAAAAGAGATCTTTGAGGTAACCAAGCTCAATACATTATGCTGGAAAATATTACTTAAATCTAACTATACCTTGTATTTCCCTGTTTTATTTAGTAATATAGTAAGAAAATGCCTATATTGTTGAATAGTGTGCATCTTATAGGAAAAAATTACTACTAACTTGTGAAGCTTGCATTTATAATAAGTGCACTAGGAATCTTTAATTATGAAAATCACATGGAATTTCACACTGTCATGTTGTTTTACTTTAAGCACAACATGTCATATTTTAGTAAGTCCTCTTTTATTTAGACTAGTGAGGTTGGGGGAACTGACCAGTATTAGTAAAAATTCTGACTAATGGCTCAGAAAAACAGGTTTTTTGGCAATGATGCTTTCAAGATGGCAGCATATGTTGTTCCTGATTTCTGTCCCTCTCAAAGAAAGAACAGCTAACACCTATCCATCGACAGGACACCATTGTGAAAATCTCAGAACACGGGCTGAGGCTGGAGCACCCCCCTGGACCACAGAGACCAGAGACAACATTAGGAGGGTAAGAGGAATGGTGCATTCTGACCACATCGTCCCTCCCCCAGGATAGCACATCTCCACACTGAGAGGGCCTCCTGGGGCCTATGGTTTTTCTGGTGGGAAAAAGCCCAAGGTGGACATTCAGCTCCCATGGCATTGTGGCCTGCTTCCCTGGAGGCTGGCTCAGGTCTTGCTTCATGGAGCTCATGGGGAATCAGGCTTGACCACCAGAGATTAGGTTGGTTACAGAGGAGGGGGACAGGGTTTACAGCAATAAAGGCCATGTATGACAAGCCAGAGCAAACATCATATTCAATGATAAAAAGTTGAAAGCTTTTCATCTAAGATCAGGAACAAGACAAGGGTACTCACTCTCACCATTCCTATTCAATATAGCACTGGAAGTCCTAGTCAGGGCAGTAAGATAAGAAAAAGAAATAAAAGACGTCAGAGTCATAAAAGAAGTAGAATTGTCTTTATTTATAGATGACATGGGTGGGGAGAGGTAAGATGGCAGAGAAGTAGGGCAATCCTAAGCCTGCCTCCTCCCTCAAACACAGTTAGATAAATATCAAATCATTCTGAACACCCAAGAAATCAATCGGAAGTCTTAGAGAATGAAGCTGCATGTCTACAAACCAGAAAAACAACCTGTGGAGAGTTGATTCATGGGAGAAAAGATCAGTGGGCACTCCCGAGGGGAAGGAGCCCTGACCAAAGAGGGAGTAGTGAGAGAGAAGGAGGAGGGAGAGAAAGAGTGTGGAGAAAAAGAAAAAAGAGTGAAAACACACACAGGGGACTGCACCAGAAAACTGTTGCTCAAAACCATTGACAGGGGAAAAGGAGAGAGTTACAATTCTGCCAGCTTTCTATACACAGCAGAGCACAGATTCTGAGGTATGGGAAGTTTGTGACATAGCCAGATTTGCACCTGGGGAACCAAGAGGTGATCCGGTGGTGGGAGCAGAGCCAAGCCTTGGCAGAGGGCAGCATGAGGATCCCCAGGGTCACACGGGAAGATGAGATTCCCCTGCTTGGAGTGCATTTGGGAGAGGTGATATGATCTCTTCACAGGCAAAAAACCCTGTGGGCACCATCCAGCTGCCCGCCCACCAATATAGGAACAAAGATGCCAGCAGAGGGCTGCAAACCCTGGTGCCGGCTGTGTGATGTGATTCACCATAAACTCCGAAATGCTGTGTGGTCACGCCACTGTCTTCTGCTACAAGCCAGTAGACAAAGCAGGGAAACCCTCCCCCCACAAAGCAGGGAAACCCTCCCTCAGAGGATCAGTGTGGGTTCA
The DNA here is from genome assembly GCF_002201575.2 of Neomonachus schauinslandi. Taxonomy (NCBI): domain Eukaryota; kingdom Metazoa; phylum Chordata; class Mammalia; order Carnivora; family Phocidae; genus Neomonachus; species Neomonachus schauinslandi. The sequence goes on from NC_058404.1 coordinate 144,102,379, forward strand.
CAACTCAGGGGTCTCTGAGGTGTGGGGTGTTGAAACACAGCCATGCCTGAGATAAAACACAGAAGTGCTGCACCATTTGGCAGGCAGAGAACTGGGACACAGCAAGGTGAAAGCGAGGACCTGACAGCAACCAGGGACACAGGAGGGGTCACTGTTTGTGCATCTATGAGGGCTCACTAAGGAGGCATAGCATGCATTTCCTGCTCCAGACATGAGAGAACAGGGAAGTCATTTTCTCCCCGTATCCATGAGTTTGATCCACCTCAGTGAGCTAAACAGTGCCAAGTGGAGAATGCGGCAGCTGCACCAAGCCTGGCCCCTGCCCTGAGCCCTGCAGGCACATGTCCACTGGGGCAATTCCACCTGAGAATCAAAACAGCAAGTCTCTCCCCCAAAAGACCAGTGCAAACCCCTTACCCACATCAAGTCTACTGATCATAGAGTGATGCAGAGCTTCAGCTCTAGGGGAAACAAGATCTAACGTCCTTTGGGGTTTTTTTTGTTTGTTGTTTGTGTCTTTTTTTTTCTTGTTGTTCTGCTTTGTTTTTCAGATACAGAAAGAGCATTTTTAAAATTATTTTACTTTATTTTATATTTTTTAAATTTTTTTAAAGATTTTATTTATTTGCGAGAGAGAGAATGAGAGACAGAGAGCATGAGAGGGAGGAGGGTCAGAGGGAGAAGCAGACTCCCTGCTGAGCAGGGAGCCTGATGTGGGACTCGATCCTGGGACTCCAGGATCATGATCTGAGCCGAAGGCAGTTGCTTAACCAACTGAGCCACCCAGGCGCCCTATTTTTTTAATTTTTAATTTTTTCTTTTTCTTTTTCTTTTCTTTCTTTCTACCTTTTTTTCTAACAAGCTTCTCATAACAAGCAGACCAAAACACACCTAGGATCTAGCTTCCTATATGTATTTTATCTTTTTTATTTTTAAAAAAATTCTTTCATTTTTTAATTTTATTTTTCACTTTTTAAAAATTTATTTTCTTTCTTTTTTTTCCCCTTCCACACAGAGGAATTGACCCTAAAAGAAAGAACAGGAAGAAATGATGACCAGAGATTTAATCAATGCATATATAGGTACAATGTCTGAACTAGAATTTAAAACAACAATTATAAGGATATTAGCCAGGCTTGAAAAAAGCATAGAAGACACTAGAGAATCCCTTACTGCAGAGATAAAATAACTAAAATCTAGTCAGGCTGAACTTAAAAATGCTATACCAAAATGCAATCACAAATGGAGGCCATAAAAACGAGGATAGACAAAGTAGAGGAATGAATCAGTGATATAGAAGATAAAATTGTGGAAAATAATGAAGCTGAAAAGAAGAGGGAAACAAAGGTAATGGATCATGAAGGTAGACTTAGGGAGCTCAGCAACTTATTAAAACAGAATAACATTTATATAATAGGAGTCCTGGAAGATGAAAAGAAAGAAAAAGGGGCAGAAGGTTTATTTGAGCAAATTATAGCTGAAAACTTCCCTAATCTGGGGAAGGATACAGGAATCAAAATCCAAGAAGCACAAAGAACTCCCATTAAATTCAACAAAAGCCGACCATTGCCAAGGCATATCATAGTCAAATTCACAAAATACACAGGCAAGGAAAGAATCCTGAAAGCAGCAAGGGGAAAAAAAAAGTCCTTAACCTACAAGAGAAGATAGATCAGGTTCACAGCAGATCTGTCCACAGAAACTTGGCAGGCCGGAAGAGAGTGGCAGGATATATTCAATGTACTGAATGGGACAATATGCAACCAAGAATTTTTTATACAGCAAAGCTGTCACTCAGAATAAAAGGAGAGGTGGAGAGTTTCCCAGACAAACAAAAACTAAAGGAGTTTGTGACCACTAAGCCAGCCCTGCAAGAAATATTAAGGGGGACTCTGTGAGTGGGGAACAAAGACCTAAAGCAACAAATACTAGAAAGGACCAGAGAACATCACCAGAAACACCAACTCTACAGATAATACAATGACACTAAATTCATATCTTTCAATAATCACTCTGAATGTAAGTGAACTCAATGCTCCAATCAAAAGACATAGGGTATCAACAATAGTGAAACTGTGGAAAGAGCCAAGATGTCCATCGACAGATGAATGGATAAAGAAGATGTGGTATATATATACAATGGAATATTATGCAGCCATCAAAAGGAATGAGATCTTGCCATTTGCAACGACGTGGATGGAACTGGAGGGTATTATGTTGAGTGAAATAAGTCAAACAGAGAAAGACATGTATCATATGATCTCACTGATATGAGGAATTCTTAATTGCAGGAAACAAACTGAGGGTTGCTGGAGTGGGGGGTGGGGTGGGAGGGATGCGGTGACTGCGTGATAGACACTGGGGAGGGTATGTGCTCTGGTAAGCGCTGTGAATTGTGCAAGACTGTTGAATCTCAGATCTGTACCTCTGAAACAAATAATGCAATATATGTGAAGAAAAAAAAAAGAAGAAGAAGAAGGTAGCGGGAGGGGAAGAATGAAGCGGGGGAAATTGGAGGGGTAGACGAACCATGAGAGACGATGGACTCTGAAAAACAAACTGAGGGTTCTAGAGGGGAGGGGGGTGGGAGGATGGGTTAGCCTGGTGGTGGGTATTGAGGAGGGCACATTCTGCATGGAGCACTGGGTGTTATGCACAAACAATGAATCATGGAACACTTCATCTAAAACTAATGATGTAATGTATGGGGATTAACATAAGAATAAAAAAAAAAAAGTCATGGGGTATCAGAATGGATACAAAAAAAATCTATCTATAAGCTGCTTACAAGAGACTCATTTTAGACATAAAGACACCTGCAGATTGAAAATGAGGGGTGGAGAACCATCCATCATGCAAATGGATGACAAAAGAAAACGGAGTAGCCATACTTAGATAAACTAGGTTTTAAAACAAAGACTATAACAAGAGATGAAGAAGGACGTTACATCATAATTAAAGGGTCTATCCATCCAGAAGATCTAAAAATTGTAAATATTTATGCCCCCAACTTGGGAGCACCCAAACATATAAATCAATTAATAATAAACATAAGGAAACACATTGATAATAATATTAGTAAGGGACTTTAACACCCCACTTACAGCAATGGACAGATTATCTAAGCAGAAGATCAACAAGGAAACAAGGGCTTTGAATGACACACTGGACCAGATGGACTTAACAGATATATTCAGAACATTTCATCCTAAAGCAGCAGAGTACACATTCTTTTCAAGTGCACATCGAACATTCTCCAGAATAGATCACATACTGGGTCACAAGTCAGGCCTCAGCAAGTACAAAAAGATTGAGATCATACCATGCATATTTTCAGACCACAATGGTATGAAACTTGAAGTCAACCGCAAGAAAAAATTTGGAAAAACTTCAAATACATGGAGATTAAAGAACATCCTACTAAAGAATGAATGGGTTAACAAGGAAATTAAAGAAGAAATAAAAAAATACATGGAAGCAAGTGAAAATGAAAACAAGACAGTCCAAAATCTTCGGAATGCAGCAAAGGCACTCCTAAGAGGGAAGTATACTGCAATACAGGCCTACCTCCAGAAGCAAGAAAAGTCTCAAATACACAACCTAAACTTACACCTAAAGGAGCTGGAAAAAGAACAGCAAATAAAGCCTAAATCCACCAGAAGGGAAATAATAAAGATCAGAGCAGAAATCAATGATATAGAAATCAAAAAAACAGTAGAACAGATCAACAAAACAAGGATCTGGTTCTTTAAGAGAATTAACAAAATTGATAAACCCCTAGTGAGACTTATCAAAAAGAAAAGAGAAAGGACCCAAATAAATAAAATTATGAATGAAAGAGGAGAGATCACAGCCAACACTGAAGAAATACAATTATAAGAGAATATTATAAGCAATTACATGCCAAAAAATTAGGCAATCTGGAAGAAATGGATAAATTCCTAGAAACATATAAGCTACAAAAACTGAAACAGGAAGAAATAGAAAATCTGAACAGACCCATAACTAGCAAAGAAATTGAATCAGAGATCAAAAATTTCCCAACAAACCAGAGCCCTGGGCTGGATGGCTTCCCAGGGTAATTCTACCAAACATTTAAAGAACACATACCTAGGGGCGCCTGGGTGGCTCAGTCATCAAGCGTCTGCCTTTGGCTCAGGTCATGATCCTAGGGTCCTGGGATCAAGCCCCGCATCGGGCTCCCTGCTCGGTGGGAAGCCTGCTTCTCCCTCTCCCACTCCCCCCGCTTGTGTTCTCTCTCTCACTGTCTCTCTCTCTGTCAAATAAATAAATAAAATCTTTAAAAAAATAAAAAAAATAAAGAATACATACCTATTCTTCTGAAACTGTTCCAAAAAATAGAAATGGAAGGAAAACTTCCAAATTCATTCTATAAAGACTGCATTACCTTGATCCTAAAACCAGAAAAAGACCCCACTAAAAAAGAGAATTACAGACCAATATCCTGATGAACATGGATGCAAAAATTCTCAACAAGATACTAGCTAATCAGATCCAACAGTACATTAAACGGATTATTCACCAGGATGAAGTGGGATTTACTCCTTGGCTGCAGGGGTGGTTCAACATCCACAAATGAATCAACGTGATCCACCACATTAATAAAAGAAAGTATAAGAATCATATGATTCTTTCAATAGATGCAGAAAAAGCATTTGACAAAATATAGCATCCTTTCTTGATAAAAACCCTCAACAAAGTAGGGGTAGATGGAACATACCTCAACATCATAAAGGCCATTTATGAAAGACCCACAACTAATATCATCCCCTACAGTCAGGAACAAGACAGGGATATCCAGTCTCACCATTATTATTTAACATAGTACTGAAAGTCTTAGTCCTCACCAATCAGACAACAAAAAGAAATAAAAGGCATCCAAATTGGCAAGGAAGAAGTCAAACTTTCACTATTTGCAGATGATGGGGTAGTTGGGTGAAGGGTATTAAGGAGGGCAATTTTTGTGATGAGCACTGGATGTTGTGTGTAAGTGATGAATCACTGAATTCTACTCCAGAAACCAATATTGCACTGTATATTAACTAAGTAAAATTTAAATTAAAAAATAAATGAATGAATAAATAAATAAATAAGACATGATTTTATATATGGAAAGTTCTAAAGACTCCACCAAAAAACTATTAGATCTAATTAATTAATTTGGTAGCTGCATAAAACAAAAACCAGCATACAAAATATCAGTAGCATTTCTATATACTTACAACAAATTACCTGAAAAAGAAATAAAGAAAATCCCTTTTACAATAGCTTCAATAATATATTTGGTAATAAATTTAACCAAGGAGATGAAAGATTCTATACTGAAAACTATAAGACATTGAAAAAGAATTTGAAAAAGGCACAAGTAAATGGAAAAATATTCTGTGTTCATAGATTGGAAGAATTAATATTGTTAAAATGTCCATACTATCTAAAGGTATCTATAGATTTAATGAAATCTCTATTAAGATTCCAATGGAATTTTTTACAGAAATAGAAGAATATATCCTAAAATTTGTTTGGAACCACAAAACACCTCAAAATCTAAAGCATTATTGACAAAGGAGAACAAAGTTGGAAGCATAACACTTCTTGATTTCAAACTATATTACAAATCCATAGCAATCAAAACAGTATGGTATTGGCATAAAAACAGACACATAGACCAATGGAACAGAACTGAGATCCTAGTAATAAACTGATGCATATGTGGCCAGCTAATATTTGACCAGGGAGCCAAGAATACTCAAGGAAAAAAGACAAGTCTTTTCCTTAAATGGTGCTGGGAAAGTTGGATATTCACAAGCAAACAAACAAACAAACAACAAAAAAAAAAAAGAAAGAAAAGAAAAAAGAAAAAAGAAACTAGACCCCTATTCTACTCCACTCACAGAAATTAACTGTAAATGAATTAAAGACTTAAATGTAAGACATGAAACCATAGAACTTCTAGAAGAAAACTTGGGGAAAAATCTCCTTGACAATGGTCTTGGCAATTTGTTTTAGATATGGCACCTAAAGCCCCAGCAACAAAATAAAAAACAAACATGTGTGACTACATTAAGCTGAGATGCTCTGCACAACCTCAGAAATAACCAACAAAATCAAAAGACAGTCTACAAAATGGGAGAAAATACTTGCAAATCATGTATCTGATCAGGGGTTAATATCCAAAATCTATAAAGCACACGAACAACTCAATAGCCATAAACCAAATAATCCAATTAATAAATGGGCAAATGGCCTGAAGAAACACTTTTCCAAAGCAGATACTCAAGTGGCCAACAGGTACATGAAAGGTACTCAACATCAGTAATGATCAGAGAAATGCAAATCAAAACCACAATGGGATATTATCTCCCACCTGTCAGGATGCTATCAGCAAAAAGACAAGAGATAACAAACGCTGAGGAGCATGTGGAGAAAACGGGTCTTTTGTGCACTGTTGGTGGGAATGTAAATTGGTGGAATTACTATGGAAAACAATATGAAGGTTCCTCAAAAAATTAAAAATAGAACTACCATATGATCCAGCAATTTCACTTCTGGGTATATATCCAAAGGAAATGAAATTACTGTGTCAAAGATAGCTGTCCCCTTATATGCACTGTAGCATTTACAATAGCCAAGATATGGAGACAACCTATGTGTCCATTGATGATGAATCAATGAAAAAAAATGTGAGGTATATATATATATATATATATATATATATATACAATGGATATACTGAATATTATTGGATATATTGAATATATAAGTGAATATTATCCAGCCATAAAAAAGAAGGAAATCCTGCCATTTGTAATAACATGGATGGACTTTGAGGGCATTATGCTAGGTGGAATAAGTAAGACAGAGAAAGACAAATACTCTGTGATCTCACTTATACGTGATATCTAAAAATCTTGAACTCCTAGAAATAGAGAACAGATTGGTGGTTTCTAGAAATGGTGGGGTAAAGGATGGGAGATCTGAATGAAGGGGGTCAAAAGGTATAAACTTCTAGTTATAAGATAAATAAGTTCTGGGGAGGTGATGCACAGCATGGTGACTATAGTTAATAATACTTACAGTGTATTTGAAAGTTGCTAAGAGAGGAGATCTTAAAAATTCTCATCATAAGAAAAATAATTACAACTATGAAAAGTGATGGATGTTAATTGAACTTATTGTGGTGATCATTTGGCAATATATATATACATCAAATTGTTATGTTGTAGATCTTTAACTTATACAATATTACATGTCAGTTATATTTTGATAAAACTTGAAAAAGTATAAAAAAGAAAAGCAGATTTTAAACTTTTAGGTATATATAATTTACTTAGCAAAATAATTCTTTGTTGGTAAATAGCTTCAGTATTTTCCTTATCTGAATTATCAAGGTATTCTGAATTTAAGAAACCAGTTAATAAAGTTTTATTATATATTTTCAAATTTCTTTTTGCTGTGACTACCCCAAGGCAAGCATAACAAGAGATTTAAGAACCAAGAGTTTGATTTAATGAATGTCATGTTGGATGAACATAATTACTTATAGCCTGAGGGCCATCCAGTCTGGTTTTTAATGCAGTAACTAGAAAAGAACATCTCAAAGACGAAGATCTTCCTTTTTAAAAAAATCTCCTCTAATTTATGCTTTAACAAATGCTTTCTACAAAATGTCTTCTCTGCTTAAATGTTGTGTCTGTGTGCTATAGACAGAATGTTTGTGTCCCTCCAAAATTTCTATGTTAAATCCCAATGCCTGATGTGATGGTATTAGAAGGTAGGGCCTTTGGGAAGTGATTAGGTCATGGGGATGGAGCCCTCGTGATGGGGATTAATAGCCTTATAAAAGAGACCCCAAGAGCTCTCTCCTTCCTTCTGCTATGTAAAGACACAGAGAGGAGACAGCCATCTATGAAGCAGGAAGCGGTCCTCACCAGGAGTCAAATCTGCTGTCATTATGATCTAGGACTTCCCAGCCTCCAGAACTGTGAGAAAGAGATTTCTGCTGTTTATAAGCCATCAGTCTATGGCATTCTGTTATAGTAGCTTGAACAGACAAAGACACTGTGCCACAGTAAAATACTTTTTATGAAGGGAAAATAGATTCATAGGCTTTGAGAGACTGTACAAATGAACAATGACCAGACCACAGAACTTTGATCCACAACCTTTGCATCAACCAGTCCAGAATGGTCAGGATTTGGTCAATTACTGACAACTTCTCTATTTTTTTTGCCCCTGCTTCCAACTCAGGAGCAACTAAGAAAAGCCAATATGTTCCCCAAACCAATCACATAAGATACCTGCCCTCTAGTTAGCCTCTCTCCAGTTTCCCCAAATGGACGCCTTCCAAACATAGCATACTTGAAGCCATGCCTTTTTATTTTCACTACAAATTTTTCATATTCCCTTGCCTGTCTTTAAGTCTTTCCAAGACACAAGTGATGACTCCTTTGCTATATAGGAAACTTTGAATAAATAGCCTATGTTTGCTCCCATTGGGTGGACTTTGTTTATTTTTGGTTTCTTTGAGTTTCCATCAAGATACAGTGTACATTGCTCAGTGCTGTGCATCCCTGTCTTCCACCTGGCGCAGTATCCGCAGAGTCCCCTTATGCCTTGCTGCTCATGGCTTGTCAAGTCCATGACAGCATATTAAGTTGGTACCAGGTCTGAAACTGCTTTCTTTGCCTTGGTTATTTATTTACAGTTTGGTACGTGGGTTTTGTTATTGGTTTCCATTTGTTTGGCATCCTTGGTAGAATCAAGGCATTTCTTTTCATTCTTTTTTCCTCCCTCTGTGCTTCTGTTTTGTGTTGTGCTATCTAGTAGTGTTATTTGTCACAAGACGGAGGATAAAAGGGTGAACAAAGGCACAGGCCCACAAACCTATAGTTCCAGCTAGCCTCATGGCTAGGTGAAATTTGAAGTTCTCACTGGTCTGGTGTCCATTTGGACAGATTTTGATGTTGGTCACCAATGAAACTTGGTAAGTTTCTCCTTTAGTCTTGACTTTTGTCCGGAAAACTTGTGCTCGCTTCGGCAGCACATATACTAAAATTGTCCAGAAAACTTGGTTTTGATTCAGAGGGAGCATTCTCTCTAGTTTTCCATCTGCTTGTAGCAGGTGGGGGAAACACAGATTTTGGGGTCTGTATTCAAAGGTAGACAGTCACAGTAGGTTAAAGACCCAAGACACAAAGAACGGAAACGTTGTTTTTGTTCTACTCTTGCCAGCTATGATTGGATCCTCTAAGTCTAAATCCTCTGCTCTTCCAAGGAAAAGTGCTGTTTCTTATATGCACTCTCCTTACCTTCCTTATTCAGGCCGCTATATCTCCAAATGGCATTACTTCACCAAGGATGATTTGAGCCTTCAATGACCCCTCTGGGGAGCATTTGACTTAGACAAAATTGTTCATTGAGAGGCACCTCATAAAAGAATGGAAATAAGATTTCTCAGGGCTGATGGACAGTATTTTTTTTTTTTTTTTACTTTTGTGCAGAAGCTTCCAAATCAAATTATCTCTTAAACAAAATAAAATATTTAATAAATTGTTCCAGAGGTAAATCATGGAATTATAACCTTAAAATCCACAAATCAGACAGAGCATTGGGCCCTCTGAGGATTCCCTTTACGTTCTCTCTCACATGTTCACTTACAAGTCAAAAGACAACCTTTAAAATCCTTGCTGAAGACTGATAAAGGCGCCACATACTTCATTCTCACTGTGAATATTCTTCCTTTGCCTGAACACAAACTTTAGAGCAAAAAACTAGATTCTGATGTTGTAGAAAAAAATACTGTAGTGATGTAGAGCAACATTATTAATTAAAACATTTGAGAAGAAAAGGCAAGTTATAGGAATTCATATTTAAACAAAATACATTACATTTACTACCAAAAGTAGTATTTGTTTGACTCTGAATATTTCTTGAATAAATTCCAAACTCCATTATCAGAAATGGTAATTGTTTGACAGTATATTTAAATTTAATTATAATTTTATTTTATTCTATTGTAGTAAGAAAACGTAACTTGAGATCTACCCTCTTAAGTTTTTTTTAAAAAGATTTATTTATTTGAGAGAGAAAGCACGCCTGCTCTTAATCCATAATGGCATTCCTAACTACAGACAGTCCTTTTGTGTATTTGTGCAGGGACAACATGGACAAGCCCATGTAGGTTTTAACTCAGCATCCTGGGAACCATCAAAATCATTACTTGTTATAGCCTCAATATTGGCCTGGTTGCAAGGGCCCTTTTGTCTTAAGGTAATAGCTGCTACTGCAAAATTTGTTGATACTTCTGCTGAACTAGTCCTAGGATCCCTGCTTGGCTCCTCACACAGTATAGACATTACTACTGACTGAAAATACACAATACTTTTTTAGCCAGCCAATTAACCTCTTATGAGATTTCATTACTTTCACCCCCTCACATTACTAATCACTGCTGCAACATCCTGAATCCTGACTCGACCAGAAGAAGGGGAATCTCGCAATTGCTTGACCCCCTTTCTCTATCTCATTCAGTTTTATTAGAGACTCCCACTGAAAATCCTAACCTAATCTTTTATATCGATGGATCCTACCTTAAAACTGAAACTGGAGGGGCGCCTGGGTGGCTCAGTCGTTAAGTGTCTGACTTTGGCTCAGGTCATGATCCCAGGGTCCTGGGATCGAGCCCCGCATTGGGCTCCCTGCTCAGCGGAGAGCCGGCTTCTCCCTCTCCCACTCCCCCTGCTTGTGTTCCCTCTCTCGCTGTGTCTCTCTCTGTCAAATAAATAAAATCTTAAAAAAAACCCCTGAAATTGGAGGTCCTCGGGCAAGATATGCTATTATTAATTTAAACTCTCCTTCAGAATATAGTCCTCTATATGAGGTAAAATTAGATCAGATGACAGAACTTACTGTAATTCCCGGAGCTTGTCAACTATCCAAAGATTAGAGAGTAAACAGGTATACAAATGACAGATAACTTTGGAACAATACATGCCTTTGGGATTTTTTGGAAACAAAGGGAATTTCTCACTTCTGCTGGAACCATAATAAAAAATGAATAGCAATTAAGGAACTTTGCACCCCTACCTCCTGGGGAGGAGGCTATTATGAAGGTTGAAGCCCATGTAAAAAGAGATAATAAAAGCAGAAGGAAATGCTTTTACAGATTATTATGCCTTACTAGCAGTCTTAACCAAGGTTATGATCCAACTAAACCCCCTAAGGATGAATATTTGGAGGAATTAAAAAAGACCATTATAAAATACCAATATTGAACTCCTGATCTGCGAAAGAAAGAATAAAGAATATATGGTTGCACCCTTGACTCAGATCATCTCTGGCATCTCAAGTTAGCTACTTCGTAACATCAGATGATTTCAAATGGATACTAGTTACATTTCTTCCTGAAACTCCTTACCATGATACAGCACATTGGCCATGTGTTACCAATTAATAACAAAATCTTGGGAAAACTGTAAAAATGGGACATGGCCAGGAATTAAGACTTAAGGACATCCTTTGAACACCTTCAGATGGATTTTAGCCAGCTTCCTTTCTCTTTAGGATTTGAATATGTTATAGTTTTTATATATTTATTTTCAGGATGGATTGAAGCATTTCCTTGCCCAAAAGTTATAGCCCTTATAGTTGCTAAAAAGCTGCTGGGTTTTGTGTTTTTAACCGGGTGTATACCAACTTTTATATCAAGTGACCAATATATACACTTCATGGGAATTATTATAAAATAACTCCGTAAGGTATTACCTCTTACTCAGGAACTACAGTGCCTTTACCACCACAATCTTCTGGAAATGTTGAAAGAACCAGTGTCATTTGCAAATTAAAAATAACAAAGCTTTCAGAAATCCTTGAACTCTCATGGCCAACAGTACTCCCAACAGCCCTTATGGCCATAAGGTGCACTCGCTTGGGGACACATTGTAATCCTTCTATGAATTGGTAACTGGAAGGCCCACACATTTAGGAATTTCACCTCTGATACTAGACTTCATCCTGTGGTAAACACACATGGCAAAATATTACAAGAGACTCAAATACTATACTCAGTCCCATCACCAACAGGTTAAGGCTACCTTCCTACAGTTTCTTCCCAAGAGGGAAAAGCCCCTTCATGAATTTCAACCAGAATTTGTCTATTGGAAGAGACATCAGAGAAAAACTGCTCTTGAACCTCGTTAGATGGAACCTTATCAGGTATTATTAACAACAGATGTAACTGTGAAATAGAAGCCAGTCAATCCTTGGGTCCCACATTTCACAACTAAAGAAGCAATCGGTTGATGGTGGAAAAAAAAAGAAAAGAAGCAGTCTGAATTCCACATAATTATAAGGCTACTCCAATAAGAAACCTCAATCTGAGGATTTTCAGAGATCCTCTAGAAACAGGTGATCTTCAGAAGTAGACCACTGACTCAAGACCTTTGGAATAAGCTGAGGAACTCAGATAGTTGATAGATTCACCTAAGTTGTCAGACTGGAATATGAAGGTGACTTAACTAATGCCATTATTAGATTATCTCAAAAGGTAGTCACTGCTTCCCATCTTATTGACTGCTGGACATTCCATCTATCACTCTATCCCCATAACTACTGGTAAATTCCAGTTTCATCAAATGGGATCATAGGGAATTATAACCAATGACATTTCCACTTGCACCTTAAGCATGGGCAAATGACCTTCAACAACTTTACCTGTGACCTTGCTATGTCCCTCTCTTCTAGAAAAAAAAAATTATTGCAATCTACTGATAAAAACCAAGGTTATGCTAAATTTGAACTCAACAACATTCATATGGTGGTGTACCAAATACTTGCCATCATAAGAGACTAACTGAGATCCAAATATGTAACACAACTAATGTAAGACCTTGGTTCTGACCTTCTGTCATGAACCATTCCTTCTCCTCCCCCCTCCCCCCCAGCTCTCTATGTGCCACTACTGGATACTACTTCCTTTGTGTCCAAGATTCCTGGTCCAGTTTGCCTCAGCTAACATCTCATACACTTTAGGACTAGTGCTCTGAGACTTGTCTGTACATAGAGACCCTAATTCAATAAATCATAAAGGCTGGAAATTCTGATTCATATACAAGCTTCAAAACAATGCCACCCTTAATTATTCAGGTATTCTACCGGGGGGAGTTACTGACTCATAGTTTATGCAAACAATCAAATCAGTGTTCCCATCTGTGGGAATCATAAAAATGGAGAAGACTGTGAGAAACTTATCATTAACTTTGGCAGAAGTTATTAATGATACCATCTCTGCTTTAGATGGAATACAGATCAGTCTTAACTCATTGGCACAAGTACTGATGGGTAACAATATTGCTTTAGATTTCTTGAGGGCATCATGGTGGCATCTGTGCCATTGCTAATTCTTGCTCTACTTGTATCAATGATTGGACATGGCAGAATAGGTTATATACATAATGGAAAAGCCACTTGTCTCTCTAAGGTTGGTCCTCATGGTCTGTGAAATTTGTTCTTGGCCTGAGTTGGACAACTGGAATTCCTGTTCCCATGCCTTTTGTAGAAACTATTAATTGTTCTTGTTCTTGTCACAATGGTCATTATGGTGCTCCATTGCATCCTGCCCAGAATAGCCAATCTCTCATCAGCTGATTGCCCTGATGACATAACAAAAGATCAAGAAAATCTTGCTATACTGTTGAATATGAAGGTGACTTAACAGTCCGTGAGCAATGAAGATTTGACCTCTAACCTGCCATGAATTGGTTAACCTCTCACAGGTAAGATACCAACCAAAAAGGGAGAAGAGAAACTGAATGTACAGACAGTGGCCAGACCATACCATATATGACAATAGAACTCTGGCCCACAATCTGCAGCTAACTGCCTAGGAAGCCAAACCACAACTTCTGTAACAACTGTTTTGGGAAGTCAGCTTACAACTGCTCCAATGGGCAGGGCATTCTTAATGGCTGCTTACTTCTTTATTTTTTTGCTTCTGCTTCCAAACTCAGGACCAATCAGAGACAGCCAAATATGCTCCCCTCCAAAATTGCGTTTGATGCCCAACTTTTAGTTTCCCCTCTCTAGCTTCCCATTGCCAACAATCTCCAGTCAGATCATACCTGAAGCCTTCCCTTGTGTTTTTTACTATCAAGCTTATTCATTCCCTGTTCACCTTTGAGTTTCCGCTAAATGCATGTGATAGCTGACTGCCGTAACACTGTAAACTCTGGATAAATAGACTCGTTTGTTCTGATCTCAGCAGCCTTCACTTATTTTTACAGTTTTCAGTCAATGGCAGCTTTGTTTTAGGATATTTATATGACAGTGGGCATAAAGGTAGTAAGATTATAAAGTCAGTCTCAGGCGTGCAAGGCAACTGTGAGGATAGGAGGGAAGGTTCTTTTGTTAAAAATGAAGGAAAAGTGGTTTCTGAAAAATTGCCTAGAAATCTTCTGGAAAACATGAAGGGGAAGAAAATAAGTGATTTGTTTGGCTTTGTAAAATGACTTGATGGGCTGGATGGAGTCCTTATTTCTTACAATAAGAAAAGTAAGGGAAAAAATGTTCAGTGCTTTGTATTTGAGAGCAATCTCTTAACCCAGGTTTTAAAAGCACTTTGCAAAAATCATCTAGTGCTAAGTATTATAAATCCTTTTTTCAAAAATGAGAAGTGCAAGCACTGTTGATTTTTCCAGGAGAGTAGAATAAAGATTTTGTACTTTTTAATTAAATATTCTAATAATTATTCCAGGAACATATTATTCCATAAACTAGTCTGTATGGCAGGCTCTTATATATTATGTATGCTGTGTAAATTCCTAACAATTAAAAAAAATAAACAGTTTTTTACTTTTAAATTTAGTCTGTTTCTCCATACTACGTTCAGCTAGCTGGCACTGAAATTACATATTTAAATAGAGTGATTTCATGGCTTGAAGTAATCCTCACACTTCACATCTACTCTGTCGACAGCACTTTCTATCATCTTAAATTTGCTCTCCTTGCCTTGATTCTATAAGTAAAGAAAAAGAACACACTGCTTTAATCTCCATTTTCCTGCTTTAGTCTGGAAGAGTGCTCTAATATTATAAATGTGGCCTATAAATCTAAGTCTTTGAAGCAAGGTCTATTGCTTTCAATTCCATCAGAATGGTATGAGAAAAATGATTTAGGTATATAAAATGCAAGTTTCTATCTATTATTTTTAAATTACAATTTACTACTAATACAGTGATTCTTGATTTTCTAGAGGGCCTCCAGTGTTATCTGAAAATTTCCAAAAGGTTAATGTTAAAAACAACAGCAAGTATACAACAGGGGTGGTTTCTTTTAGCAGGGAGATGGGTATTGAAATGAAATACCAACAAGGCTTTGTAATTCCAGTGGGGTTGCCAGAGAATCTTCTGAATTTTGAAAGTGATCTTCCTTTGCAGTTTTGGTTTCCTCACTGCCAGTGTTAGGATAGGAGACTGGGCTTTGGACACTACTACTGATTTGCTGAATATTACACACCAGTTCAATTTGATTTTTTTTTTTTTTTGCCTCTGGTTTCCTGTTTGTTATATGTGTTGCTGCTATCTGCCTTACAGAGATGATGTAAGAATTAATTACCTAAGTAACACTGTACTGTCGAGGCTAAGCCTGTCAACTTGGTCATTATTTCTTTCCTATAATCTCTGCATACTCCTATATTCTTTAGTAAGGATTTCATTTCCCTTTGCGCTTTAACCTCTCTCAGTAATTGCAGTGCTACCTTCCCAGTTTTGTTGGTCATACTTGTCTCTTTTTTTTATTCATACTTTTCAAAAGTAGAACATGACATGTAGATATATGAGTCCCTTTTCTATTATAGGGTTTTGAACATGAAATGTAAGACATGATCTCCTGCTTTTTGAGAATTTCTCACAACACCAAGAAACTATCTAATCCTCTAGCCCTAATAATAATTTAACAAATACTTATTGACCACTTACTATATGTCATACATATGTCAGCGTATGCTATATGTTAAGTGGGATGTATATATAGTCGTGCATATATCTGAGATGGCAGCTGGGATCCCCTACCCTTAGATATTTAAGGAAAGTCATCCAAATACTTACTGCACATCACAGGAGAAACACATCACCCTTGGCAAGATTTCATTGTTGTTTTAGATTCCATGGGCTTACATTCTCATGGTCTTTTCACTCCAATTTCCTGATAACTTCAATGACTTAATTTTCCTTGCACCTCACCTTCCATGGCTGTTCTGTTTTCTATGCCCTGAACAGATTCAGATGTGGAGTTCAGCACCCTTTCCGTGATTTCTTGCAAAACATAGGCATTCATGTATTAGTGTACTCTATTAAAGATCTGGGGTCATATAGTGACAAGGAACCACATAGAAAGTAATTAAATGTGAATGTTACCCTACTCTTTTTTTAGACTCTCTTAGGCCAACTTCATTACTGACAGCTGACCGATTTCACTCCACTGGCCCTTGTGTTGTTGGTCCTTTGCTCTCTCAATAGTCTCCTTGCATTTCCCCCATTGATCTCCTTCCAATCCCCCCAACTCCTGCCCATTTTACATAGAAAGTGATTTTATTCTCTCTTAGTTTCACTGGACCATTCCAAATCATACTCTAGAGGTCACAGCCACAGTGGACTGTGAATCTCTTTTGTTAAATAGAAGACTCTATAGAGAAATTTTGCCAGTCCC
This sequence comes from Neomonachus schauinslandi, assembly GCF_002201575.2. Classification (NCBI taxonomy): domain Eukaryota; kingdom Metazoa; phylum Chordata; class Mammalia; order Carnivora; family Phocidae; genus Neomonachus; species Neomonachus schauinslandi. Next base: position 144,119,101 of record NC_058404.1, read on the forward strand.
TCAGGGACAGAAGTGTCTGCAATCAGTTTTTTGTTTTTTTATTATGTTATGTTGATCACCATACATTACATCATTAGTTTTTGATGCAGTATTCCATGATTCATTGCTTGCATATAACACCCAGGGCTCCATGCAGAACGTGCCCTCTTTAATACCCATCACCAGGCTAACCCATCCTCCCACCCCCCTTCCTTCTAGAACCCTCAGTTTGTTTTTCAGAGTCCATTGTCTCTCATAGTTCGTCTCCCCCTCCGATTTCCCCCCCTTCATTCTTCCCCTCCTGCTATCTTCTTTTTTTTTTTTAACATATAATGTATTATTTGTTTCAGAGTCGGTTTTAGTTTTAAAAAGCAATGTAGTTTTCAGTTCCCTTGTACATGTGAACAATATGCTTACTGTATTGTGATGGGATTCGCTATGGAGGTCTGGACAGAGTGTGGTGAGATTTTTCAGGGGAGATACCTGGGACAGGCAGAACAGCTTCACAGAGATGAGATTTGAACTAGTTTTAAAGCCCAAGAATGAATTTACCAATCAGAAAATTGGTGAAAAGGACAAGAGAATCATTTATCCTAGGTTACTCTATAAATATTGGTATAATTAGGGGAATCTATTACCTGTAATTAGTAGCAGTGTTAGAAATCCTTTTTTCACCCTTCATATTTCTTTCTTTCTTTTTTTTTAAAGATTTATTTATTTATTTGAGAGAGAGTGCACAAGCAGGGAGAGGGGGGATAGGAGAGGGAGAAAGAGAGAATTTCAAGCAGACTCCGTGCAGTGCAGAGCCTGATGCAGGGCTTGATCCCAGGACCCTGAGATCGTGACCTGAACCAAAACCGAGAGTTGGCCTCTTAACCAACTGAGCCACCCAGGCACTCCCACCCCTCATGTTTAAAAATATGCTGTTATCCTTTCTTAACTCACCCTGCTATCATGGGACATTTTCAAATTCTTACTCTCATTGACTCTAATATTTGTTACTTCAACCTCTGCTCTTTTCCTTCTACCAGACTTTGAACTCTTTCCAGTCTTGACCTACCTTCCTACTCAATGCTCTGCTATTTCAGCTGTGTTCTCTCTAACAGGTTTACATTACACAACTTGTCAGTTCTTAATTCTGAGTAATCGCACGCTTTTCCTTTTACTCCTGCTCCTTTTTTGCTATCTCCCAAGAAGATGATAAAATGAGAACTGAAACCAAAACAATTTCCTGTTCCTATGCTAAACAATAACTGGGTGTACTTTCCTGTCCTTATGGTTAATGATTGAGAACAAGCACAGAATATCTAATAGCTCCTTGTTCCGGGAAATACTTGCTCCTGAGAAATAAGACTGACAGGTTGACCATAAAAGTTTGCTTCAAGACCCTTGCCTCACTGGGTACATCATTCCCAATCTATTATGTCATAATTCTGTATAATCCCAACCTGACTAAAAATCACCCAGCCAGGTTCTAAATCCTATCAATATCCTCCCCTGACTTCCCTCTGCCAACATGCTGCTAAGATTCTATCAAGGTGCTCTTCTCTCTTCCTGAAGTGTAATAAACTTAGCTCTCTCTTTTTTTTTAAGGCTTTATTTATTTATTTGATAGAAAGAGAGAGAGAGAGAGCATGAGCAGGGCAAGGGGCAGAGGGAGAAGCAGGCTTCCCGCTGAGTGGGGAGCTGGATGCGGGACTGGATCCCAGGACCCTGGGACCATGACCTGAGCCGAAGGCAGACGCTTAACGACTGAGCCACCCAGGCGCCCCATAAACTTAGCTCTCTTAATAAAGACATTTTCCTGGTGGCTTGTAGGGGAGTCAACAGAAATCAGTCCCATTTGATGTGTTAGAGCTTGAAGCTATGATTTCAGCTGCATCTTCTCCACTGTCCAGCAATACTTTCATTCGTCTATGATTCTTTTTTAAGCTTCCCCCCACCAAGAGCAGTCCTCCGTCCCTCAATCTCAGCAGGTGACCTAATTCCATCTTCTCTGTCCCTATGAAGATAGGAAGTGAACTCTGAGAACAGTCAGTGTGGTCTTCTTAGAACTCCCTTCACCGTTGGTTTCCATGGCTCTTGTGGGCTTTACCTCACTCCTACTCATCTTTTGCCATTCACCCTGAAACAAAAGTGCCTCACAAAGTTATTCTTTTTATCCTTTCTTTGAGGCCAATTTCATTCAGTTTCATAGCTTCAACAATGATCTCTATGCAGATAGTTTTACTAATCTGCTTTTCTAGCTCTGACCTCTTATGTGCACTTCAGACATAAAACTGTGACAAGAATGAACCTCCGTTTCAACACAACTCACAATCCTTCCCTCTCCTACCTCTGCTATTTCTCCCGTATTTCCCATCTCTAATAATAATATCTCTAATATAATATCTATACCATTCTCTGACAAGGAAAACAAACCAATAAAAAAATAAAGGACTGTCTAGTTGTGGCAAGATTTTTGGTTAAGTGGAGCTCAATTTATTTTTCCTGGCAAACATAAAATGAAGTCGCAGATTTTCTTGCTCTACCATTCAGGTGTGCAAAGAAGATAGAGTTTCCTTATTTTCTATTTTGGATCAGAAGGAATGAGAGCTAACACTTAGATGGATGTGCCTAAACCTTATCAGGAGCCTTAAAAGCTGATGTGCTCCTGTTCACAAAATCACAGATGTCTGCTGATCTTCCTACACAGTCCCTTCCTCAGTCTCCTCCCGGATGAGGTACAGAAAAAGAGCCACACTGGATTAATATCGTGATAACCGCAGCCAGGTAGACCGACTGCCTTGTCTCCCGTTGGAAGGATTAAAAGGAGTTAGTCTTACATGGCTTATCAACCTTCTACTACACATGGCCATTTTGGCAGATGGATAAATTTGACGTGGAGGGAAGCCACATTAGAAAGCTCCTGTGATTGGTTTCTTGGGTGAGGGGTTGGCGGTGGGGAAGAGCCATCCTTCATTCAACAACGTCTTTGAGGCTTTATGGTGCCTCTGGGCTGCTGAGGTTCATCTCAGTCCCCTATACTACATGAGACCCTAAAACCTGGTGTGCTGGCTTAGACCATTTCTGTATCTCTTGAAGGACTCTGTGCTAACGTTTTTATTCTGCTCTGTTGGCATCATGTTACTGTTATCACAGGGCCACGCTAGAGTTTGGTCTTCTCCAGAATTTCCAATAGAACAGGGTACAGAATCCGTTAGCCCTCACATTTCTTATTAAATTATATACTCCAACTACCTGGTTTTCTGCCTGAGGTGTTCTAGGACCACTACAAAGCACAAGAGGCTGACTCCCACTTCCATTCTGTGCATTGGTCTTACATATCCCTGGACTGGAGCCCCAGTCTTTGGGTTTTCTCGTACTTCCCTTACATCCCTGTGCCTATTTCTATTCATTTTCACAGTGGAATATTGCTATTCCCACCCTTCCCCAAAGATATGATGATAGAATGGTTATTAGAAAACATGCTCTACTGGGGAAACAAAATCCACACAAGTTTACAACAGAGTACTAACCCTGCTGCCACAGAAGTTATTGATATTATTAAAGATAAGAGACTCTTAATCTCAGGAAACAAACTGAGGGTTGCTGGAGTGGTGGGGGGGGTGGGAGGGATGGGGTGGCTGAGTGATGGACGTGTAGGAGGGTATGTACTATGGTGAGCGCTGTGAATTGTGTAAGACTGTTGAATTACAGACCTGTACCTCTGAAACAAATAATACATTATATGTTAAAAAAAAAAGAAGGAGAAGATAGTAGGAAGGGAAAAATGAAGGGGGGAAATCGGAGGGGGAGATGAACCATGACAGACTGTGGACTCTGAGAAAAAACAGGGTTTTAGAGGGGAGGGTGTGGGGGATGGGTTAGCCCAGTGATGGGTATTAAGGAGGGCACGTACTGCATGGGGCACTGGGTGTTATATGCAAACAATGAATCATGGAACACTACATCAAAAACTAATGAGGTAATGTATGGTGATTAACATAATAAAATAAAATTTAAAAATTTAAAAAAAGAAGTTATTGATATTATTAAAGAAAAAAATTCAATGACACTTGCTAAAGATGGTAAGGTGGACTTTATTCAGGACCATTGCAATAGGTGTAGAGACCACACTGTAATGGATTTTTACAGTGGAAGAGAGAGATCATGCTAAACCTGACCACAGCAGGGGCCAGTGAGAATTGATAGCCAAGGAACAGCATGGTGGGGGTCAGTTCATGCAAAATCACTAAGTGGAAACATCAAGGGCGAAAGAGGATTTCTGGTAAACAGACAGGGTGGGACTCTTGCTAAACGCAGGCCAGGGGGGATCAGACATCACCTGAGGATGTTGGAGGATGAGGAACCTGATGAGATATCCAGGGTGGAGAGTTCTGGTAGAATGGAATTAGCAGGGTTCTTGCTGAAACTGGTTTTACAAGGAAGTGTACCTATGGGCTTAGGAAGATCCTAGAGCCTGATTAAGGTTTAATCAGGCTGGGAACCTTTGTCAATATATAGAGGTTTTCTGGGCAGGGGATTGGCAAGTTTGCAAAAGGAGACCAGGGGTATTGTGGCAGAAAAAGGACTAAGACCGAATCCTTTCAGCCCGAATTCTAAGTTACAGATATTTGTAAGGGTAGAAGGGAGGTTTCTTTTTTTTTTTTTTTTAAGATTTTATTTATTTATTTGAGACAGAGAGAATGAGAGAGAGAGAGCACATGAGAGGGGGGAGGGTCAGAGGGAGAAGCAGGCTCCCTGCCGAGCAGGGAGCCCGATGTGGGACTCCATCCCGGGACTCCAGGATCATGACCTGAGTCGAAGGCAGTCGCTTAACGAACTGAGCCACCCAGGCGCCCAGAAGGGAGGTTTCTGACCAAGACTTAATGGCAGAGGAGAGCAGTCCAGTCAGAGGTGGGCAGATGGAAAGAAAGAAGCTGTTCTTTGCCAATGGATGTGACTGAAGAAAAATGTGGTCTGGGACTGAGAGGCAATAGACACTGGACATGTCCTGGCCCAGGCTTCCTGGGACAAGCAGGTGCTCAGGGAAGTGATGATGCCGGGGAGTCTGGGGACCATTTTCTTATGGTAGGAGAAAGGATGACACCATCTTCCCTCATACCTGGAAGTTTCCCTGTGGCCTGGGTCAGTGCCTGTGGCCGTGCCTGAGACAAGGAGGCACAAGATTTCTTGACTGCCTGACTACCAGCTTGAAACTGGCTCTCTAGCTTGGAGGCTCAGTAGTTCATTCCCAAATAACTGTGTCTTGGAGATGTTTGTGACATTTTCCAACTTTAAGGGGACATTTCTGACTTTTGGTTCTAGTAGCAACCTGGGAGTAAGCAGGATTGGTCCCTTGGACCTCTACTGGCCTCTTTCTCTTGGTTTTCAGAGAACCAACTGCACAACTTTGACCTATAGCTCGTCAGTTTCTCACAGACTCACCATCCAGGAGGGAAGAGAAAGAGAGTTCTCAGCCTGAGGGTGGGGACAGACTGTAGGTAAGAGGAGATAAAACAGCTTGCTTTGCTATCACTGTTTACCTCACCCAGAAAGAGTTTCCTCAGGAGTCTAAATAGCTGTGAAATAAAATCTAATCATTTGATGTTTTCAACATCTGATAAAACTGATTGGTTCTGTTCAGGTAGCTTTCTGGACATCTGTCACTGTCACTCCCTTCTCTGGCATGAAAACTTCTCTAGAGCCCAGGCAGTCTCTGCTCTCCTGTCCTGCCCTGTTCCCTGAGCCTGGAGACACCAGGCGGTGGCTGACATTTGGGTTCTCTGAAGGTGATGCTGCCAAAATCAGAGACGGAGCCTAGGGAAGTGCTAGGCTTTCTAGCCCTTTCTGTTGGACAGCTTGGCTGATCACAACCTTGTCACCTCTTCTGATGATGGGTACCTGATAGTACAGTTCTTGGGATTTCAGAAATGTGGTATTGCCCAAATAGAAGTTGAAAGGCCACTGCTCCTTATTCAGGCTGTCAGATTTCATTATAAAAATATGATCTATGCAGTTTCTGATGTGGTGGTGGGAAAGGAGTGCTAACGGGCAGCAGTGTTTTTGCTGTATTACCATATTTCTCTCATTCTAAAGCTCACCATCAACCTAACAACCCATTTTTAAATTAAAAAAAGGTTTTACTTTTCCATAACATTAAACATACGTGTTGATTACAAGGTATGTCCTGATTTCAGCAATGTTTAACTGAGAGAGGAAACCTTCATGTAATAATCAAGACAATGTAAAGACTTCATAGGTTCATAAAGGTTATGTTAACCAAGCAGGACTCATGGAATGTCATGAGAAAACAGCCTAATTTACCTTCTGTGCAAATCTTTCAAGCCTGCTTCGAAGTTTTTTTTATAGCTCTTTCCCATCCAATGAAATGAAACTTAAACCAAGGCCCATGAATTTTCTGGTTACTCTTTTGTCCCAAAATGCAGTCTCAGTTCAAGCTTAATATGTCCAGACCAAGCGAAGAACTATAGAATTACTATGATTTCGGGGCACCTGGGTGGCTCAGTCGTTAGGCGTCTGCCTTCGGCTCGGGTCATGATCCCAGGGTCCTGGGATCGAATCCCGCGTCGGGCTCCCCGCTCAGCGGGAAGCCTGCTTCTCCCTCTCCCACTCCCCCTGCTTGTGTTCCTGCTCTGGCTATCTCTCTCTCTGTCAAATATATAAAATCTTAAAAAAAAAAAAATTACTATGATTTCTTGCCTGAAGTCCATTTGGCAAAAGGGAGGGCAACTGTTTCATTTAATTGCTATGACTCCTTCCTTTACCACCTAGGGACCTAGTGAGACCCTTCTAGATTCTTTCTGCTGAGATGCCCTTGGACCTTCGTATGGTCTTCTTAGACAAGATCTAAGAAAACTTCTAAGAAACCAGCTTTCTTGTGCATGATCCACATCTGATCTACAGGAAATATTCATGCCTTTTTCACCCCAACAAACTCTGGGAACACCTGCCAAACCCAATGCAGCCACTATACTTTTACTTCTCTATCACAGCAGTAACTAGCTGCAGTCTCAAGCTCCTTACATTCTCCGCTGTATTCGGATAGCTGCCCACATACCTCATTCTCTGAGTGGTTCCTCACTTGAGGTCTGGAGAAGGCAGATTTTCCTTATGCCCCATGAGATGGGAGCTCACAGCACAGTGACAATATCCCCCATAGTACAGTCTTCCAATATCCCATACTTTTCTCAGCCTCTCCAACCTTTTTCTTCTTATAAGCTAATGCTAATGATCAGTTAAGGGTCACAAAACTGGTTTTCAGAATTGCCTTTGTAGCCTTAATGGTGGTACACTGTGGAGGTAGCAGAAAGTAGTTACTGTTTTGGGGACCTCAGCTAAAATTAAGACTACAAATTTCTATTTTAACATGTAATCTTATATTTCTCAGATCTCACCAAGCTGTATATTCAAATGCGTATCAAACTACATTTTTTTTCTGGCTGTAGAGCTCACCAGTATTTATCACCACTGTTATGGATACTATGATATTGTGGTTTATTACAAGAAATATATATTTGGTCTTCATCCTCATTCCTAAGTGATGACAGCCATCAAGGTATCTTTGTTATGTTAATGAGTTGATTTTTGGGAAGGACTTGAGGATGGGGGCTGGTTGTCAGGAGAACCAACCCAGAGATTAGACATTTGGAACTTTCAGCCCCCCCTCCCCCACCTCCAGGGAGGGGAGAGGGGCAACAGGTTGAAACAATCACCAGTGGGCAGTGAGTTATGTCAATTATACGTCTGTAATGAAGCTTCCATAAACGCCAAAAGAACAGGGTTCAGACAGCAAAGAGATTTGAAGAGGGTGTCTCACTTGGAGAGGGCATGGGAGCCCTGCACCCCCTTCCCTACACCTTGCCCTGTGCATCTCTTCCATCTGACTGTTCCTGAGTTATATCCTTTTATAATAAACCAGGGATCTAGTAAAAATAAAATGTTTCCTGGGTTCTGTGAGCCGATCTTACAAATTAATCAAACGCTAGGAGGGGGACATTGGAACCTACAGGGGTGCATCAGAGGCCCAGGTAAACAACCTAGGCTTGTGATTAGCCTCCGGGGGGATGGGGGGCAGTCTTGTGGGACTGAATCCTTCAACTGTAGCGTCTGATGCTATCTCCGGGTAGATAGTGTCAGAATTGAGTTGAATTCCTAGACATGCAGCTGGTGGGAGAATTGCTTGGTGGTGTGGGGAAAAACTTTGGAACTGAGGTCAGAATCTTGGATAAGAAGATAAAAACCCAGCTCGCGTTGGCTTGCCAGAATATAGACTATATCAACTCAAAGGATGGTGTAGTCCACAAGTAGGAGTAGCGGGATCTGGGTCCTGAAATAAAGTAGACAGGACTTGTTCTCTATTTCTTTTTTTTTCTTCATCTCTTGTGTTGAAGTATAATTTTTTAAAAAGTACTCTTTAAAAATGACTCTTAGGTGAATATAAAATAAACCATGTATCAAAGACTTTATTTAACTTGTGAATTAGTGAGAGAACAATAACAATATTAAAACTTGTCCAACCGTCATTTGAGAAGCTAGGCATTTATAGGCAACTCAGTAGAGGCATGCTAAAATAAGATTGCTGGAGGGACACATAAACTGGTTAATATCCAACAAGGCAATAAACTGAAATGTTTAGGATGATCTGTTCCACTGGACGGACATCATTTGCATCTCTACCAGACAAATATCTGCAGGTTAACATGGGACTCACTACTTCTGGATCTTTAATCAATTAAAAAGAGTGAGTCAAACTAAATTCAGTTCCCTAGATCGTCTTTGGGAGGCCTTCATCCCTGAAGGGACGTATTACCTAACATTTTGCCTTATCTCCAAGTTTTGCATTATTCTTCACAACCCTTGCCTCTATGTTTGTTTCTTTCTCAGGCAGGCTTTTTGCCATGTATCAGTCTCTGGAAGTTCTAGGCTTCCGTTTTACTGTCATTTGCAATCTCAGAATGTCTCTTTTCCAAAAATTCTGTAAAAGTCCTATACTTTCATTTGATGGCCTGACTTTGGTTATGTGCCAGTCCATAATATAATCACCACAGCCAAAAGGATGGAATCTATCAATTAGCCTTTTCTGGGACTCAAGTTCACCCCCTGGAGCAGGGAAATGGATCAACTGTATTCAAACTACTAAGACTGAGAGGGAGGTTGGGGTGGTTTCCTGAAGAAAAATTTGATTCTGTTACTGGAAGAAGGGCACATGCACGTTGTGCAGTCGAAAGCAGTATTTGTGTGCTAGGTTTGTGCTCACTCAGGCCCTCTGGCCTTTGAAAAGTCTATCAGAGGTTAATGGGAATCCTCTGGAACTACTGTGCTCATTCCAGGAAACACCAAGTGCTGGGGACCAATTCCTGGGCATTGCCAGGGTGTCCCACGTGATGCACCTGTTGCTCTGTGGGCATCCTGCCCTCTCTGCGTGCAGCTGTGCTTCCTCCAAGCCCAGTGCAACAACACTGGAGGCTCTTAGGGGCCAGGATTCTGCTTTGGCTCTGGCATGTTGCAAATGCCCACTTTCTTTTGGTGACAGTTCGTTAGAAGGTCACTAAACACTATGTTTTGACTCCATGTTTTTTAGAGTTTTTTTTAAGCGAACCCTGTCTTTCAGTTTTTCTTAATTTGTTATTAATTAATGAGTTAGTTCTTCATTGAACTTAGACATGGACAAGAATGATAAATACTGTCACACATTCAAAATAACCACTTTTCTGTCAACCGAGACTTCGCTGTCAGTCAGGCTTCTGGAGCCTCGCTTCGTCTTCCTTCGCAATGAGTTCTTCCAAGAAGCATCTGGGTCTTCCTGTGATGGCCAGTGGGCTGGCTGCCACAAGAGTCTGCTGAACATGCACAGACGTGTCCTGTGTTCTTGGCCTCCAGCTGGGAGCCCAGCTTCCAGTAACAGAGTCATCAAATATCACAACAAAAAAGAAGCTTACATATTCAGATCTCTATCATTTGGCAGATGTAGTAACCAAGGTTGAGAGGGGCACAATAATTTACCCAAGATCACCCAGCTTGTTAGTGACAGAACTGAGACAGATCCCAGACCTCCTGACATCTTGACAAGTACTCTTTCTACTTCAGATTTCTGCCTGTTCTTACAGACAGTGATATACTGAAATTATACAGACAGAATGTGGGGCGGAGAAAATTATTTCCTGGTTTAGAATCAAGTAACATTATACTCCATACATGTGAAAAAAAATGTTAGCAGAATTTAATTCAGAACTATCCTTTATATGTGGGATGTCTGTTAATCCTAGATGGTAATTTGCCAAAGGAAAAACATTCCATAAAGGAAGAAATATTTGCTCTTATTTTCTCATTTTTTTTGTCTCTCAATTCCAATTACATTGTGGGCTTTTCCAGTTCTTCTCTTCAAATCTGAGGTAAAGTTTGGCAGGTTTAGAACAGTTCCTTCCTTCCTTATTAGTCCACACTAGTGGAAACTCTTGGTAAATGATGGGGGTTTTTGAATGAAAGGGACAACTCCTGGCTTTTCAAAAAGCAGCCAAAGAGAATGGGAATCTTGACGAGAAGCCCCCAAACTTTTCCAGGTTAGAGTAACAGCAGCTTATGGGTGATGTCTATGTGGATGACACCAAAAGCATCACCAGAGTTCTGAGCACCCCAATATCATGTAGGAATGCAGATTAGTTTCTGAGTCCCTGGGAGCATGCAGAAAGACTTCAGCAGTGGGCTTAGAAAGAATGAATGGACTGAGAAGCAGAGGGTGCCGTGGGTTGAGGACCTCAGCAGCAGATGCTAGGAGGGAAGTGACTGAGGCCCACGACCAGCAGGATGAGCTGTGCCTCAGTGGAGGCTGGCAAGGACTGGCAGAGGCTCTTGATGACCCAATTTTGGTCAGGCTCCTCTGAACCCTCTTTCCAACCTCACTTCCACCATGGTCCTGCCCAGTTCAGTGTTCACAAAGAATCCTGCTGAGTCAGCCCCCACCCATGACATCTGATCAAGCTCCTGATTCCCACACTTTGATTTATGCATCCTTGGCCTCCTTTTAGCAAGAATCCTGTTGGGTCAGTTTAGTAAGTATCCCCCTATCCATGATGTGTCCTCTTGGTGATTTTTCCCCTTACTCTGCTCCTTGGCTATAAATTCCCACTTGTCCTTCTGTATTTGGACTTGAGCCCTATCTCTCTTCCCTACAATAGGCCAATAAAATCTCCCTTAACATTTTTAAAAGTGTCAGAATAAGTTTTTCTTTAGTGTTAGACGAGAGCACACAGACTCAAGGCACCCCACCTACCCACCATCTTGTTCTGGGATGCAACACAAGCTTCACCCAAATCCAGATGCCACTTAGGAGTAAGGGAGGGAGTAATCCCTGAGCTGAAGAGAAATGAGCCAAAAGAACCTGGAGAGTAAACCACAAGAATCAGGTTTTCTTGAAATGATACCATTAAGTATTTCTGTTTGCAATGAAAATGGGGGCTGGTAAGCCACGTTCAGGTATAGAAAAGTAAAGAAAATTGTATGATTTTATATATCGCAGCTACTTTACTTCATTTGAGAACCATATATTTCTGAAAAATATCACTTCTGGGATACTTTTTTTGATCCCAGAAACATAAAATGTACCTTTTGCAGAGACTGAATACTATCTGTGAACAGAGCTATTTGTCTTATCACATTAACCCTCAATACTACAAGAAGAGTCAAGGAGGGCAGCTCAAACTTACATATTTCTGGGAGTCCTTCCTGGTGTCCAGGTCTCGTTCAATCAAGAGTAAGGCGTTTGCAGCCCCGGGTGTGCTTCCTCAGCACATCATTTAGATGCACTTAATCAGTACCTTATCTTTCATTCTTCGAAAAACCAAATCCAAATGAATACCTATGCTAATGAGCTCTCCAACTAATATCTAGAGAGGTCTGTCACACTTAGCCTAGCTCTGCAAAATCTAGCAAGCTAGTGTTCATCAGGCAGTAAATGTCAGGATGACAAATTGCCAAATCCGGAGCGGCTTCTCCTCCCAGCAGTGAGCACTTTTCAGATCATTTTGCTTTTGCATTTTTTTTTTTTTGGTTGTTGTTGTAGTTTCTTTTTTCTTTTTTTTTTTAAGATTTTATTTATTTACTTATAAATAAATGAATATTATACAGCGGGGGAGGGGGAGAAAGAGAGAGAGCGCGCGTGTGATTGAGCGAGCCGGGGGAGGAGCAGTGGGGAAGGACGAGAGACAAGCAGACTCTGGGCTGAGCCAGAGCCTAAGGAGGGCTCAATCTCACCACCCTGAGATCACGACCTGAGCCTAAACCAAGAGTCGGAAGCTTAACTGATTGAGCCACCCAAGCACCCCTGTTTTTTTTCCCCTTGTTTCTAACAGAAGACGGAGAAGGGAAAAACAGTAATGTACTTTGTTTGGTCAGATTTAGTTGTAAGTCAATAGTTGTCCCCAGTGCAAAGAGAATCTTCATCCTGTTGTAGCTCAGGTCTGGTAGATTTCTGAACGACCAGGGAGCAGAATATATATTCACTTTGGAAGTATAACTTTTTCATCCTTTTCCTTCTGAAGGACTATGGTAGTATATCAAGAAATTAAGGAGTAAAATGATGTATAATAAACATATTTATTACCATCCTTTGCAAATTGTGGAATGCTAGCAAATTGTGATAGTCTACCTTATTTTCTGAGACATTCGGTATGCAGTTTGTCAGTGTATGTTTATAGTCACAAGAGCTTTTTCTTTGGAGAGGACCCTTTGTTCTGGAATCTGAAGGAAAAAAATGAGAGTTTAAATTGGGTGTGTTTAAAAATAATCTGCTGAATCAACACATTCAGAACAGTGCGTCATTAACCATTCTTTTCCTCACTCCATTCTCTCACATACAGTCACATAACCAAGGGAAACTCTAAGGCTGGGGTTATGCCTTCCACTTGAGATGAAAACTCAAGGACAAGCACCCTTACTCTGGTGTGAGATTGAACTAAATACCTATAAAATCACTCCCAAATCTGAGACTCACTCAGATAATTTAGGCTCCTAAATTTTATTGGGCATTAATTATTTGAATAATCCATGTGATAACCAACATTTTAAGGTGTATGTATCACCCATCACCCAAGTTCAAAGTCACTGTTCCACTTGTAGCTTTCTTGAGCTGAATGAACTTGATTTCTCATCATTCATCTACCATGAAGCTTGGAGATGGTGTTGGAATTCTATCAATTATCAGACTATCATTATCCTTCTAGACCATTATGCTTCATCCTTCAAGCAAAATCCTTCCCTTTCTGGAATTTCCTACACTCAGATTTTATCACCTGCTTTGGTGTCATTCAAGTCTGCTCCCTCCTGGTTTTTCTTTGTGGCCTCAGTCTTTCCATGTTATCTCCCAGATCCTCATCATGGGTTACCTAAGGATCCATTTGATTTCACACCAGAAATAGCTTAGAGGATAGAAGCAGTTGTAAAAAACAAACAAACAAACAAACAAACCAAAAACACCAAAAAACCAAAGCAAACAAACAAAAAAAACCAAACTATCCAGATGGGCACAAAATAGCAGCTGTGCTTCTATTTAGCCCAAAGACAGAATGGATGGCTACCTATCTTGGCCATGAACAAGGCTGAAGTTCTACAGTATCTCTGGTGAGAGTATATGAAGTGGCAACTTTTTATACAATGTATAATGGAAAGCCAGTTGGAAAGTATCAAATTCAGTTCTCCTACTATACTTTGCATGCTTCAAAGCTCTGATACCATCCATACAGGAGACCATTCTGAGAAAGCTTAGAAAAAAGGTTGGGGGTATTATACCTGACAAACTTTTCACTCTTACAGAGGTAAAATATTTAGGGGTCTGGGTAAGTGTACCCGTGGCTCAAAGAAATAGCAACTACCATGGAGATCTGACACCTCAGGGTACTGAAGAAATTGTTGAGCTCAAGGCTGGCAGAATTCCAAAACTGGAGCCAAGGAGTAGATGCTTCTCTTTGAGCCAGCTGGGGGTTTTACCTATTTGACCAAACTACCCAAAGGACCTGGCTTTGGTGTGTAAGCAGGTCTTTAATTCATATTCAACTGCAATTATGTCACTGGAGAAATAAAATATGAATCTCCTATTTAAAAAAGGAGGTCTTTGGCATCTTTGAAATTCATGACCCAACTCTCTTATCCCAGTTGTTACCCCCCGCAAATGACTTAATTTTCTTCCCTTTCTGGATCTCTTAAGTGCAATTATGTCACTGGAGAAATAAAATACGAATCTCCTATTTAAGAAAGGAGATCTTTGGCATCTTTGAAATTCATGACCCAACTCTCTTATCCCAGTTGTTACCCCCCCCCAAATGACTTAATTTTCTTCCCTTTCTGGATCTCTTAGCTAAGATTGCATTCCACTATAAGAAATAGAAAATTCAACTGGTGGTTTAGTTTAAATAAACAGGTACTTATTTTTTCTCATGTAACAATAAGTTTAGAGGTACAGGGATTTTAGATTCTTTATGTTGATTTTCTAGGGCTGCCATAATAAAGTACCACAAACTGAGTGTCTTAAAAGAAATGTATTGTCTCACATTTCTGGAGGCTAGGAGTCCAAGATCAAGGTGTCAGTGGGGTTGGTTCCTTCTGAGGTTAGTGAGGAGAAATCTGCTCCACGTCTCTCCTCTAGCTCCCGGTAGGTAGCCCTGACTTTGTCTCCAAATCTGTCCCCCCGTGACTTCCACTCATCGATGCTGGCTCTGTGAATATGAGCCATGGGATAAACTGCATGGCCTTTCTTATAGGACAATCGTTCAGTATTTGAAAAGAGCTATCACATTGTTACCCACGTTTTCTCTTCAGGGAAACTTTCATTCCTTGCGGAAAGGAAAAGGTTTTGGGACTCTGTGATTCTCTTCCCTCTCCCATAGATGGAGTCCAGTTTGTCATCTCTGCTCTGAGCAAAACCCTCCACAGGTGTTCTGGTTAGTGAGGTGGAAGTTTCCTTTAACAGGACACTCACTGCCTTTCTGTGAATGTCGGCTAAGAGAAGGTCCATCTACCTCTTTTGCCAGATGCCATTGCCCAGTTGGTCATCTAAAATACTCAGGCTTAACACGTCCCAGTTTGTGCAATTTAATTAGTTGAATATAGATTCAGGACTTTCCTTTACCCCTGTTATTTAACACCTCTTTTTGCTTGTATGAAGCGTTGATTACTCAACAGATGTCACTATCCTTATCCTCACATCTTTAATGTTTTTGTGAGAAAAGCACCAGTATCAGTAATAAATCCCTTTAATTTCCTTAGCATATTTTAGATTAAAGCCTCATGTAGTTTTTCATAATGTGGGCACTGGCTGAGGCACCTGTGGGTTTTTTCCCCCTTTCATGTATCTTTTGCTCAGGTAGCCGCACCAGCACATCAACTAGAATCTCCGACTGCATTTGGCTGGTGTAAGTAGGTGCATCACTGTTAGTCACAGCAAAGCTTTCCGCACATACCAAGCGTCTTGAAAACAACTTTACCACATCTTTGGAAATTCCAAACACGTTAGGGTGCGAAACATCCTTTCCTCAGAAACAGGAAAAGGAAGCAAGGAGACATTCACTAAAGTCAGAAGACACAACGATGACTGTCCAAAGTCAGTATGGAGAGGCATCTCATAGAGTCGGCTCTTCCTTGCTTGGTGACACTCCTTGTTTAGCTACCAGAAAGAAAAACTCTGGAGACATCTCATTAAACATTTCACTCTACCCCAGGAGCCTCTATCTCATCGTGAGCTAGGGAACAAGTACTTGTGTTATCGTGAAATGCTTGCCCGCTCCTCAGGAAACCAAGGGCTACTTCTGGAAAGGATTCTGCTGTGAGGTGATTTTAGGGAAATATAAGGCAAAACAGATTATCAGCCCCTAACCTGAGGGTCACTGAAAGGCATCTGGTCCTCTGATGTGCTTGATCTAATCGATAATATTCATTTGTTCGTTTGTTCATTTATTTGATAAAGCTCAATCTCCCTAGCAGCCTGAGGAAAATGCAAGGTAACCAAGTATATCTGAGGCTAAGACTGGATTCCCCTTTTCCCCATCTAGGTCTAGTTCAATTTGCTCTGTTTTACACTGACATCTGGTGGTCATGAAAGATCAACCAAAGGCCCTTGCAGGGAAGAATTCTATCAAAGCAAGTGTGTGGTCATGTTGTGTTCAGCTCTTGCCCATAAGATTATTTATTTTCATTTTGTGTTGTACATAAATCAGAGTGGCTGTCTGAATTTGACCCCACTTACCAAAGTCTTTAAAAATACTTTAAGTATTTTGACCAAGCTCTACCACTTTGAAAATTGTATCTCAAAGAAACATATGCAGACAGATTTACATATAAGCATTTTCCTCAAACTGTAATTTATAATAGTAAATTTGGAACTAACCCAAAAGTTCAAAAATAAAGATTGTTAAAATTAGAGCATTCCATTACTCATACTTTAGAGGAAGATTTACTGACATGGGAAAATATTTATGATATATTATGAAGTGAACAAAATCAATTAAAAAATAAGTAAAACTTGATAATCCTGGTTTTAGTTTTCTATGTATTTCTTCCTTCCAAAAGCATGAACATGGAATATTTTTGGAGGCAGAAAGAAAAAAACAACATCATAGATATTTCATATATGGTTACCTACAAGGTAGAGTATCGGTACCAACTTTTTTCAAAGTAACATTCCTTGAAGATATCTCTCATGAAAATTTGGCAAGTAAACACACTCCTATAGAATATTGCATGAACAATTACTTCACTGTGCCTGGGATCTGGAATAATCCAGGAAACTTGCACATGCGGCTGCCACTTCATTTGCTAATAGGTCTTGTGGCTGAGACAAAAAACTATGTTTATTTCTTGCATGACCCTGAAGACTCATTAATTTGTTCTAAGGTTTATACTTTGCTTCCAAGGGTTGTTGGTGGGGGTGTGGAAGAAGATGCAATTTAAATTATTGTGAAATCACTGTGCAGTAACCAGAGTACTGTTTTATAATTGGACACAGCCCATTTCCTAAAGTGTTTTTAAGACAGAGCTTTGAGCTTTTCTTTGTACTCTGAACAGGTATAAATAGGCTGATTTGCTTGCTTAGCCCATAAAGGAAAGATTAAAGGGGTCTCTCAGTTTTTCATAAATGGAGCTTGGAGCCACTGCCCGGGGGTCCGGGGAGCAGCTGTGTAGCTAACCAAACCTACCTAGGTCTTCCTCTTGTGGGGTTGTACATTTCACACTTGTTTGTTCAATAAGTTTGGACACGATTTCCACATACATGGTTAACATGTCACTTTTGTCTCCCCCGAGGGTACCAGGTGGCAAGTCCAAGAAGAGGAAAATCATTTTCAGAGCTCCCTGCTGGCTCATTCAACACTCCTCAGTTCTCCTAATGAGATGGTTAACCTCTTTTTCCATTTAGCCATTTGGTCAACAAAACTTTGACGGCTATTACAGGAGTAGTTTATGATTTTCACACTTACAGGTATTAACACCATTGCCATTAGACTGACAAACAGGAATAACAGAAATGCAATTAATCCTCCAGCTCTAGCTGGAAATATACCTCTTTATGGGTCTTTCACTGCATAAATTCCGCTGAATTCCTGGTTGGGGCAGAGCCAATGATGCTGCTTAGTCATTTTCAGAGAAATAGAAATGAAATCTACTGGTATACATTGACCTGTGTGTGCTTCTTAAAGCAATGTGCAAAGATAAATTGACAATCATTCATCTCACTATTATTTTACCAGACTTTCAAAATGAATGTGCACAGCAGACTATGGTTAAATGTACAGTAAAAAATTTTAGAGCCGGGGAATGCGGTGGTGAAGGAGAAGTACAAATTTTTAGTTATTGAGTAGTTCTGCCTCTTGTGCTGGTCATGTCATAGGAGCTCAATGAATACTCATTGGCTGTTTTATGTATTGGTGCTATTTTCTTTTATCTAAGTAAAACATTCTCAAAATAACATTCACTGGGAGATACGATTCAATGCATAAATATTCACTTTACACATAGCCTTTTGGGAATGTAACACAAAGTCAAGTTCTGTTGTCATAAAGATCTTTAAGATGTGGATGGAGTACATCTGTGCCAGAGTTACAAAGAATCAAGGATAGAAGAATTTGCTTTTCCAAGTTAGATCTTGAAATCTCCTGTGTTCTGACTTCAAATAAAGTTTTAACCTTTAGGAAATTGTTCCAACTATCCTTTCTGCTTAAAGTACTTGGCTGCTTCCGAGGTTTATAATTCATCAAAATTTTGGGGAACTTGTTTCCTTCCTTTTTCTGATCAAGAAAACTATGCAGAGGGTGCCTGGGTGGCTCAGTCATTAAATGTCTGCCTTCGGCTCAGGTCATGGTCCCAGGGTCCTGGGATCGAGCCCCGCATCAGGCTCCCTGCTCGGCGGGGAGCCTGCTTCTCCCTCTCCCACTCCCCCTGCTTGTGTTCCCTCTCTCGCTGTGTCTCTCTCTGTCAAGTAAATAAATAAAATCTTTAAAAATTAAAGAAAACTGTGCAGAAAAAAAATGATCATTCACTTAGGTGTGTTGAGCCTAAATTGTTGGCCTAGAATTTCAGATATTAGAAGTCCACAATTTAAGAAGTAAAAAGCAAAATACATTTAAGTGGGTCTATTCCCAGGCTTTATAAATTGAGGAATAAACTGAGAAAAAAAATATATAGACTCAGAAGATATGTTAATATAATAGATCCAATTTATCGAGTCCCTACTATAGTTTGTTTTTCTCATTGCACAGTTGGTTATGCATATAAATACCATCTAAAGCAGTCCCTTACCCTAACTTCTTATCACTCTACTTAACAGTGCCACCAATGGAATTTTCTGTAATGATGGAGAAGTCCTGTATCTGGGCTGTCCAGCATGGTAGCCACATATGACTATGGAGGCCTTGAAAGGTGGCTGCTGCAACTGAGGAACTGAATTTTTAGTTTTATTTAATTTTAATCAATTTCAACTTGGATAGCCACATGTGGCTAGTGGTTACTGAAGCTGATAGCACAAGCCTAGTCCATTAACTGGTTTTTGTTATTTTCATAGTACGTAGCATGAACTGCAGTTATCTAATTTATGTGTTTCCTTGTTAATTGTCTATCTTCTCTTCACTAGGTTGTAAGCTCCCTAAGATTCTCTATCTTCTTCTCAGCTGTCTCTTTATTACCTAGAACAGAGCTTGGCATATAGTAAGAACTCAAATTATTTATTAAAAATATACAATGTTATTGTTATGCAATGGTATTGTTATGCATGCTCTACAGAGGGTCAGGAGCAAGGAGGGAACATACTTGTAGAAGTTGGCAGGGCTTTGAACCTTAGACTATCTGATTCAAGCTCAGAATCCTTCCTCTCTACCAATTGGCCACAACTGCATTCATGGCCTGGCTTCAGGCCCCTGACAGCTGAGCCCCAAGGATGGAAATTGTTTGGGTTGGATTAACACCAAGCTAAGTAGTCCCTGATCTGCTTTGGTTGCTGATATTCTCACCAGGAATCTTTCAGCCCTTTGGGTTAAGGCACTGTCTCAGAAATTTAAATGTACATATATTACCATTGAGGGAAAATATTCTAACCTAGAATTTCCCAGACTGTTCATACTAGTTAAGGATTCTGTTGCTCTTTGAGATCCTATGAATTGCTCCGCTAGGGGAGGAAATAGCTCTGGAAATATGTTTTTCCTGAAATGTATTTACAATGTATATGTAAGATATAAATAAAATACATTTTCTGGCCATTCTTATTATTTTGAGATAATCTGCTCAGGAAAAAAAAATGGGTCAAAGTCCTAAGAAGCTCCATGTAGGAACCTCTGAGGTTGGCCTGCACACTGATGCACGCTAAGGACTTACAAATAAATCTTCACGGTACCGTAGACCATCAATTTACGATTGCTTGCCTGTGTTGTCTGATGTGGTAAACTTACAACACATTTGTAATGTTATCGTGTTTATTTTTTGTTAAACACTCATACTATACAAACGTATTTTTTTGTGTGTATCTGTGAGAGAAGCTTTAAACAAAGAACATTCAAACTGATTTAAATAAACAAGCTAAATCTTTCAGAGAGAAAGTAAACAATTGGAGCCTCTGCTTTCTTTTAAAAAAAACTTTTATGTATGTGTTTATTATTGAAGTATAGTTGACATACAATGTTACATTAGTTTTGGGTGTGCAACATAGTGATTCAAGAATTCTATAGGCCACTCAGTGCTCACCATAGTAAGTGTAATCACCATACGTAATTACAATGTCATTGACCGAATTCTCTATGCTGTACTTTTCATCTGCATTCATACTTATTTATTTTATAATTGGAAGTCTCTTAATCACCTTCACCTATTTCACCCATCCTCCCACACACCTCCCCTCTGGCAACCACCAGTTTGTTCTCTATATTTAAGAGTCTGTTTTGGGACACCTGGGTGGCTAAGTTGGTTAAGCATCTGCCTTCAGCTCGGGTCATGATCTCAGGGTCCTGGGATCGAGCTCCGCATCAGGATCCCTGCTCAGAGGGGAGTCTGCTTTTTCCTGTCCTCCTTGCTTGTGCTCTCTCTCTCTAACTCTCTCTCTCTCTCTCAAATAAATAAATAAAATCTTTAAAAAAAGAGTCTGTTTTTTTCTTTGTTCATCTGCTTCTTAGGTTCCACATATCTGTGAAATCACATGATATTTGTCTTTCTCTGGTTATTTCACTCAGCATTATACTCTCTAGATCCATACATGTTGCAGATTTCAAGATTTCGTTCCTTTTTATGGCTGAGGAGTATTCCATTGTATATATATACCTCTGCTTTCTTAAAAAAAATGAGAATGTGCTTTATAAGATGAAATGAAGACTTTTTCAATGGCCAAATGCAGGACCAACTGAACATCAAGAAGCCTCAGTTTTATGTTCTTATTTTTGCTACAGTATTTTGATTTCCGTAGGATGTTCTCGTGAAAACAAAATAGAGTTAAGGCTAGGTCTGATACATGCTCAGACAGGGCAAGGGCACTTCTAATATTAAATAATATATAACTGCCACAAAATACTGTTTGTGTTAAAAAAATAACAAAACTATAAAATTAATGTTTTAACTTGATATATATTGTCTTTTTGTTAAGAGAATCAATATTACTTAATATATTTATTATATTTAATATGTTAAATAGTTAATATAAGTTTAATATAAATATAAAATAAATAATTTGATATATTTTAATTTTTTTTTGTTCGTTATAAAGAAATGCATATGAACTAATTTTACTCATTTCTTAAGGTTTCAAGTAAAGCATATCTTTGACCATTTTTGCCATCCTTTTAATCCTAGTGTGCATTCCATCTTACAAGCTCCTTTTGGTGTTTTGTCAGCGCATTAACAGTTTTAAAGTGTTTGATAAGAAACTTTGCTTTAGCCCTGTGATGTCCAGTAATTCAGCAACCCACATCACTATTGCTGCTAGCTTTCTCTTATCAGGAAGCACGACTCCGCAAACCAGGATGAGTCTGTTTGACTGAGAATGAGAGGAAATTAACTAGCAAGCACCGATTATGGGGGACAGGCCTTGGTGGCATTTTGCAAAGGGTCCTAGGATGATAAGTGGGCACATATGGACACCTGAGGGAAGGCTACAGAGAGAAGTCAGATCTGGCCTCCGTCCTCATCCCCCTTGTGAAGTAGCAAGGAGCACATCCAGGCTTGGGGTCATGGGGTGCTAGAGTGGAATATGTTACACAAGGTCCTTAGGAGTGTCTTTACAGCTGGGGGCTGGCCGTCAGTCATAATTCGTAGAGTGTGTGGTGGGTGAAGCAAGAAAAACCAAATTCAATAAGGTCAAAGGTTGCGGCGTCTGGGTGTCTCAGTCAGTTAAGTGTCCAACTTGGTTTCGGCTCAGGTCATGATCTCAGGGTCCTGGAATCGAGCCCCATGTCGGGCACTGCACTCAGGGAGGAGTCTGTTTGAGATTCTCTCCCTCTCCTTCTCCCTCTCCCTCTGCTCCTTTCCCTGCTCTCTCTCTCAAATAAATAAATAAATAAATAAAATCTTTTTAAAAAGGTCAAAGGTAAGACCCCAAAATTGGAGAGAGCCAAAAGTGTGAGGCAATTCAATGTAATGAGAGCAAGGTTAGAAATAAAATAGCTTGAAGCTAGTTGGATAAGCGCATAGGCTTGGGGTGTCATATTTTAACTTGAAATTAAGATATAGAAGATGGTAGTATTGGAATTTGAACCAACCCCAGCATTTAAAGTCTTTCTCCTCTTCTCACTGTAGGGTTCAAATTCTTTTTCTTTTTCCCCACTAAAGGAACCTCATTGAGGCTTACTTTCCTTTTGTATATAATGCTGATAATAGTAGTCTCTATCTTGTAGGACAGTGGTGAGGATTAAATGATTATAAAGCCATAAATCATGGGTGCTTGGGTGGCTCCATCAGTTAAGTGTTTGCCTTCGGCTCAGGTCATGGTCCCAGGTTCCTGGGACGGAGTCCAGCATCAGGCTCCCTGCTAAGCAGGGAGCCTGCTTCTCCCTCTGCTTGCTGTTTCCCCTGTTTGTGCTCTCTCTCTCTCTCTGTCAAAGAAATAAGTGAAATCTTAAAAAAAAAAATAAAGCCATAAATCATTTAGACCCACATCTGTACAGGTGGTTCTCTGTAAATGTGGGCTATTATTACTAAATAAGGAAAGTCCCAGGTTGTGACCATGAACAGAGCTGGAAGAAGGTAGGATACTACAGTAGCACCCATGTGTTTTGAAATCAGGTTTTGGACAAGTTACTCTACCCCTCTCTTCATTACTAAAACAGATATAATACTTACCTCCTTGGTGTGCTGTGTAAGTGAAGGTCAATGATACCTGTAAAGACTTAGCACACTGCTGCCTAGAGCGTCCCTAAATGAGGGCCTATGGCCTGATTTCATTGGCTATTAGCTATAGCATGGGTAGGCTTAAATATAAAGGATTAAGTCAACACTTCACAACTGTGGCACAGACCAACACTTGTCAACACAAGTGTTGTGTTGGAAGTCTGTGGCTTGGAAAACTTGATTTTCAAAGTGCTTCCTGACAATAAGCCAGTGCCATCCAAATGTACCAGATACTTAAGACTGCTAAGAATATGATAGCCTCTCATTATTGGACCTGTATTTCTACTGCAATACCTTGATGCAGTCTTCACATTCATCTGGGCTGCATAAAAATAATCATAGCACCATATTTTCAAGGTCACACTCAGAGAGGCCTTCCAGAAGTGTTAATAGTTTATTTCAAGTTCCACAAAAAGGCTGAGTTTTATTAAAAAAAAAAAATGACTGGTGGAGACATATGGTCTCTTGCTTTTGATGAGTGCTATTTTTCATTTCTATTTATTTTTGGAAGTTCATGACTTAAAAGGGCTGAATTAGCTGGAAAGAAATCATATGCAAAAGTGATGAACAGTTTGCTGGAGACAAAATTAAGGGAAAAGAGATGTTATGTCAGACATTAAACTAGAACTTTTGCCTCTGTCGAAGATGCACAGAACTCTACCTTCGCGTATGTAAGAAAATAGAAAATTATAAAAGGTGTGCTATTGTTATACCAACTCCTGGTTGAGGAAATTCAGTTGATCCTTTGAATGTTTTCAAATATCCAGCTTGCATATCTTTTCTGTTTTTTGATTGTGTATCTAAATCATTGGCTTAAATACTGTCAATGTCATGACAGCCTTAGAAATAAATTATTGATTTCTTGTCCATGTGTCATAGTTTAATGGTTTAGAATTGACTTCTTTAAGGACTTAAAAAATCATTTTTAATAAAATGTCTTTTTCCCAAAAAAACCTCATAAACAATGTAAATGAAAGTCCTCCTGGAGGCTCTGTAATGTGTCAACCTGACTAGGTGGAACTATATTTCCCAGAATTTGCTTTCTTTTATGTCTCTTTTCAGGGGCACAAGGCAAAGTCTTGTGTGGATGCGGAGGACCAAAGAAAGTGGCAGCCGTCTTGTAGCTCACTATGCTGATGCTGACCCCAGGACTCATCCTTGGTGGGGGCAGTAGGTGGGCTTGAACTGTCCCACCGCCCACCACATCCTCAGATGGCTTCCCAGGCTCCTGGGCTACTATATGTGTTTAAACTTGTGACAAAGGGCTCTGGTTTCCGTAGGACACCTTTGCACAAAGGTCAGATGCAAAAGGGTGTCAATCAGTCCAGGATTCCAGCCTGTTCTTGCTCTTCCCCACCTCACATCCCTCTTCTATTCCCACTGCCAGGTTAAAGTCTCATAACAAATCCGTGGTGTGTGTGTGTGTGTGTGTAGCATTTACATATATATGGAGAATATGTATTTTTATATAATTATATATGAAGAATATATATATTTTTTCCTAGTAAATCTGTTACTGTGTTTGAACCCTCATTGGGGCAGTCCTCCTTGACCCACCTGGACCCTTCTCCACAGATACCCACACTTACTAATGTGCCATGATCTAGATTTTTTTCTGTGCATTTAACTAAACATCACAGAGCACACACATAACATGTATCTCACTGTGCCAGGTGCTTCCATATAATTTGGAAAAAACAATGGAGGCTCAGCCACCTCTCTTCAAGTGTCCTTTCATTGACATCAAGCTGTGCTTATAATTTCTCAGTTTTGTTTGCTGAGCTGACAGTGATGTTTCTTTTTGTTAGCAGTTAGTCTAACTAAGGTTTTCTGTTAGTAACTTAGTTAAAATTTCTCTTCCATTGTTTATTCAGTAACTTTGGCAGCTACAAAACCAGAGGTCATCTGGATTCATAATGAACATTCAAAACTCTCATGCATCTGTCAGCCTTCTCTTTTCACTTAGTGATTTATAGCACTCCTGTTCACCTTCGAGTTTTGCATTTCCCAGTACACTTTTTTGGGTCCAGGGTGAACATTCCTAATTTTAGACCAGGAAAAAGCAGTCATTCTTATGTTTCTCACTTTCTTTGATTTATATTGTTTCCAATTCAGTCAGCCTCAGTGCAGGTCCATGGTTTGGGGGCAAAATAAAATTACATTATTGAAAATCTAAATTATGTAAGGCATGGTAGGTAGTATTGTGGGGAAACATAGGAAATTATAAAAAAAAAATCTCTCTTTTCTAGTTTATGATCTAGTTAGGAAGATAAACACACATATGTAAAAACCTAACTCATAACAAAAGACTTAAATTGCAGCTCAAAAAATTGATGAGATGCCACAAGATAGTATATAACGAATTGCCACATTAAAGCAGAGATTTGGAGAAGTTGTCTTCAACCGGTATTGGGTTGGGGGCTGGCAAAGCGGGGTGAGACAGAATAAGGTGAGAAGCTTCTCTCAAGCTCTTCAGCTGAAGGCTCTTCCCCAGCCTAACCAAGAAGCACTGGTTGGAAGAGAAGTACATCAAATATTTTTTGCCTTTTTCTATTATTATTTTTTTAGGAAACCAAATTTCTCCTTTTGAATTATGTCTCACCACTGCTCCGTATTCCTCCATAGCCTCCTCCTGCCTCCTCGGTCTTTTCTCAATTGTTGAAACCCCAAAGAGCACAAGTTTTGAAATCACTTACTTATATTCGGCAAAAGGATATCAATCTACTTGCTTTCTTCTGATTGTATTTTTTTCTTCATGATTATTTTTAAGCTTACTATTTATGCCAAAATATGGATATGTATAAAATATGTATTTTTATGCAAAAAATGTATATATAAATTTTGATTTAATTATTTCTGGAGGGTGGCCATGAGAATATTTTTATAAGTCCCTAGGTGACTTATGTGCAGGCAGGACTGAGAACCAGTGTCCTAAGCATGCCTTGAGAAAGGTGGACTTGACTATACTTGGCTGTTTACATACCTCTTACCTTATTTCCCCAATTAAATTGTAACCTTGTCAAGGGAGAGATCCAAGTCTTGTTCATCTTTGTCATTAATGTCTGTACTTAGGGAAAAGGGAGCTACTTGATTAACTCAGGTCTACCATCTATTACCCATGATTCCAAAATCTCAAAGCTCTGAAAATGGAAAAATGTTTTTTAGCTCGTTTAGGAACAAAATCTGATCTCAACTAAGACATAGACTATTTATCTGACTTTGTATGGATATTTGTTTGTCTCACTGTAGGGTGTTAATGTGTTTGATTATGGGGAGTTGTCCCATACTTTTCTGGGGGTGTTACATATTTTAATACACACACACACACACACACACACACACACACACTGGGTCTCCAAAAAAAAAAAAAATTCTGAATTCTGAAATACATCTGACCCCAGGGTTTCAGAGAAGATATTGTAGAGCAGTATCTACTGATGTTCTATGTGGGGATTTGAGAAAGCTAAGATCTTGGGAGATAGGGTAAAATTTGAGAATTTAGGCCAGTGCTTCTCAGAACTGATAGACTCCCCTGTGCATCTTTTAAAACCTAGCAGCGCCCTGGTCCCACCTCCAGAGATTCTGATTCAGTTGATCTGGGGTTGGGCCTGGGCATCAGATCTCTTGTAAACTTTCCAGGTCATTCTGTCGTGTAGCCAGAGTTGAGAACCAATGATAGAGCAGTAGTGTTCAGTCAGGCGCTTGCACACCCCTTCCCTCAATCTGAGGTACTTTTCAAGTGGCATACAGTTCTTTGGAGATAGGCCTCTACCTCTTCACCCTGCTAACATGACCCATTGTCATGCACAGGAGTGTGCTGAAATCCTCAGTTGTATCTGTCTGGGAAACACTGAGAACCACTGACTGAGATATCAGAATAGGGGTAGAGAAGTTCTAGATACTGAGGCTGGCTTGGGTAAAGGGACAAGGACGGGAAAACAGAAAGGACAGAATAGAAAGTAGTTTGGATTCACTGAAGGATAAAGCTGGAGGATCATTTAGGTCTTTAATATTAGGACTTTGTACGCTTATTATATTGTCATTAGAATACTTAGATACCTTAAACTGGCCTTTGCCATATTAAATTTTTTCATTCATCTGCTTTCTGGCAGTAAATGGAGTCCCATTTTCAGAGTTCCTGTGGCAAGGCTTTCTGTTTCCATGGTGGTCTCACTGCAAGCATCTCCATTACCAGGTGCAGGACCATGATGAAATGCTGGGAGAATTCAGCACAGATGAGGGGAATTATGCCCTGGAGAGGGTGGGGGAGGGGTCTGTGTTGTGATATAAGCGTGCTGCATGCCAAGGAACACAAGAAGCTATCGCACACAAGGCTCTCTGTGGCATGCTGGCTGCTTTCTACCTTTGCCACTTTGTGCTTCATGGGTGGAACGTCATTCCTGTGAGCTATATTGGACACCCACCCTGTTTTAATTCACAGTGGCATGTCAGAGTCATAAATCATAAGCTTTAAAAACCGGCCTCAATCATGACAAATGAATTGGGTTATGTAATGTACATTAGGAACGCAGTCAAGCTGTGTATGTATCTTATGACGGTGTGAAAAAAAAAGAAGAAAACGTGCAAGGAAGATGTTTCCTCCTTTTTTCGAAGCTTCAAACAGTGAATGAATGCTTATCAAAGCAAATAAAAGGGCGGGGCTCAGAATAAATGTTCAAAGATGTTTATGGTTGTCATTGTTCCTGGTGTTGCTGTTGCCAGTTATGGAGGAGTTGAGGAGGTGGGTGGCCTGGGCTGCAGCACTTGATGTCTTGGAGATTTGACAAAGTGCACTTCTCAAGTGGGACGACACCCTCCCTACAGCGGTCATGTTTCTTTGCTCCAGTTGGCCATGTCATCCCCATCAATTTTCAAATTGGGACCAGCTACATGATCAGGCCTCACTTAGGCAGGGATGCCTGTGTATTTAAACTTGAGGAGCTTGGTGTTGGTGATTTGAGAAGAATGGATCTGTAAGAGGCATCTCAGTTTGGAGGAAAAGGTCCAGGATCAGGAGTTAAAGAACCACGGTGTTTGGGTTCTGCTGTAGACTAGAGCTGAAGGCATGAGCAGGTGGCTTTAGAGCCCAGGGCCATTTCCTTATGGTAAATGGAAAAATCAACTAGATGACTGCTATCATCCAACCATCTCTCAAGCTATTCGATTGTGAGTTCGAAGAAAGCCAAGACTGACCTTAAATGGGAGACTTTGAGGGTTTGCTACCTGAAGGCCTACACTGCGGGTTGGCAAGCTGTGGCTTGAAGTACAAATTCAGATTGCCCCCTGTTTTTGTATGAACTGAGAGCTAAGAAAGTTTTATTTTTCTTATGGCTTTAAATGATTATATGTTACATGGTTATATAAGTACCTACATTATATCCTCAATTTTTGCCTCTTGGTTGCAAGGCCTAAATATTAGTATCTGGCCCTGTACATTTTTTTCTAACTCCTGCATTATTCACACCCTACATAAGAAGTTAAAATAGAAATCCTTGTGATGACTGTTAGGTCCAAAGAGAGGTTCCACTCCACCCCCCCTCTCTTCAGGATGGACAACTATCTTACATTCTCCAGTGAGTTAAATTAATTGTTCTCTTTGTTTTTTCTTATTAGTGCTTTAAAAAGCATTACACTGTTGTTTTATCAGAGAAGGGCAATCATTATTATATGTAGCTATCAACCATTCTAAGTCATATGCTTTCTGGTTGACTCTAGATTGGCCATGGTCTCAAACTTTTCGTTTCTTTTTTGGCCATCTAAGGAGGACATTTTTTTTTTTCTTTTTTCATGATTGATACAGCACAACACTCTTTTTCTGGAAAAAGCCAACACAATCCATTCTGCCCTGGCATCTTCTGGGCTGGAGATGGGCACCATGCTACTTTCTATTTGGATGAAGGTGAAGGTGAGAGTGTGGTGTTGTCAGTGGCCCTGTCTCCAGCCTGGGGGTGAGGCCACCTTACAGGTGTAGAGGATGACACAGACACAGAGAAAACCCAGGATGAATGAGTAACAAAGCAGAAGAGACAATCTGGCAGTACTGGGCCCCTGCTTCATACTACAGTCCTTTCCATGTATGCGAGCTCCAATTGCCCCCTTTCGTCCTGCTTGGCTCACCATGAGTCTGTCACTTGTGGCCAGAGTTGTTCCTGCCTGGGAAGACCATTCATTTTTCTCAGAATGTGAACCTTAGAGCCTCAGAATGTGACCTTATTTGGAAATAGGGTCTTTGCAAATGTAATTACTTAAGAATCTCGAGAAGAAATTATCCTGGATTTAGGTGGGCCCTAAATCCAATGACTGATGTCCTTATGAGATGTCCTCTCCTTAGAGGACAGACAGATGCAGGAGAGAAAGAGACCACGTGAAGATAGAGGCAGAGATGAGACTGATGCTGCCGCAAGCCAACAGACTCTGGAAGCCACCAGAAGCTGGAGGGAGCAAGGAGGGATCTGCCGTCAGAGTCTCTGGAGGCTCTGCTGACAGCCAGATTGCAGACTTCTGGCCTCCTCAACTGAGAGAATAAATTTCCATTGTCCCAAGCCCTCCAGTTTGTAGTCATTTTACGTTGACCATCCTTAGAAACTAATGCAGTCTTCTCCTAGCTGGTCAGAGAGAACAAAAGCATCTCTTGCTTTCCTTAGTATGTAACACAGGTCATGGAGCTTCATCTGTGTTACAGCAGTCATCATGCTGTCCTGTACCGACAAGCTCTCATCTCCCTCCCTTCGGCCAGATCGTGTCTTCTCAACGATGGAGAGCCTGTGTTGTTCTTTGGGTCTGCCCGCTTTGCTAGCCCATCACTGGTGGCCAATAAACATGTGTTGCCTGAGTGAGTGGACGAACCAATGAAGATGGCCGTCACTGTGCTAAGCATCAAGGGAGAGACATGCAAATACGGGGCTTTCCCGGCAGTTTAAAAGCCAGGATAGAGAGGAAAGGCAAACTGGAAGCAGATATCCTGTAGCAGAGTTCATGAATACCACTCTAAAGGGGACAACAGGAGAGGCCAGGATGTATTCAATTCATAAAGCTCTCTATGCCAGCCCTCCCTCTGGCCCCTACAGCCCAGTATCCACTCTGGAATCAGACTGGCTGCCTCCATCGGCCTGGCTCTGCCACTCGTGAAGCCGTATGACTCTCTCAGCCAGTTTCCTCAAGTGGGACCTGGATTTGAGGGGTCTCATGTGGGTCAAATAAGACATGTAAAGTGCTTAGACAGTGCCAAGCACCCAGTAAGTGCTCAGAAACTGTGAGCTGGTGATTACTGTTATTATTCCAGGCCTCTCTCTCCAGGGACTAGGGCTTGTTTCCGCAGAATGCTCAGCTGTCACCTTGAATGTGACACTTCCAAAAGCCAACATTACTTCCCTCTCCAAACTGGCCTCGCTCACTCTTGATCTTAGAGTGCGTCTCTTCCCAGCCAGCCTTACTTAAAATCTTAAAGCCATGCTTAACGTCTTGTCATGTGAATACCCCAGCAAATTCTGTGTAAACTCTTTCCACTTGTCTTTTCCTGCTAGTTCCTCAACATCCTAATTCAAAGTAGAGAGTCACCAGCAACTCACACCGGACTCAGAGTGTCTGTACTCCTTCAGGCGGCTATAGATCATGGTTAAAATTGTGTGTGTGTCTGTGTGTGCCTGTGAATATAGGTACAAATCTGTGAACATCCTATCTATATGAATAATGCTTTTTCGTATGTAACATGTTCCTGGAAATCCTCAATATTTATTATGAGATTTCAGTTTTCTTTTGTTTTAAGGCAAAGACTATTTTAATTCAAAATTCATGTGCTATTTTATAAGGTGTCAATATGTGAGAACCATGTCTTATGTTTCTCTTGCCTCCCATAGAGCAAATAGTAGTGCTGGAAATATTCTAGGGCGTTATTCAGTTATTCTAGGGCTCAAACTCTAGGTAATCCCCCTCCATGTCTCTTCACCTGCAGTCCCACCTCCAACACACCAGCAAGTCTTGCCAGTTCAACCTACAAATGTGTCAGATGGAGTCACATGTCTCCTCCCCACTGCTACCCTATGGTCCCATCACTGTCACGCCTTGCCCAGACTACTGGAAACATCTCTTAATGGTAGCCCTCCCCACCCATGTCTCTAATTCTATTCTCCACGCAGCATCCAGCAGACTCTTTTTTATGATTTTTTAAAATTTTTAAAATTTATTTTATTTTTTTATTATTATGTTCAGTTAGCCAACATATAGTACATAATTAGTTTTTGATGTAGTGTTCAATGATTCATTAGTAGGGAGCAGGATCTTTTAAAAGCACGAACCTCACAATCCTCCCTATCCCACTTAGAAAACATTTCAAACTTGAACTCCCCACAGGGTCCAATGTAATTTCTCTCTGACCTTGTGCTTAAGTATTCCTCCTGCCGTGTATTCTGCTCTAGCTATTTCAACCTTTTCTTATTCCACAAACATTCAAGCTTGGTTCTGTTGTGTCAGTCGCGTTTCTGCTGCAGGAATGCTATGTCATCCCTCTTCTTCCCAAAATCTTAGTGGCTTAAAATGAAAACTTTTTTCCTTGCTCATGGTCTCGTGGGTTGGTTGGGCGGCCCTGTTCCAGGCTTCGGGTCAGATTCGGGTATGTTCCATGAGTCTCTCGTTCTGAGAGCGATGGCCATCCGAAGCTGACACATTCTGATGACAAATGGCAGGAACATGAAAGACCAAGCCAAACCATACAAGACTGTGCAAAACTTCTGGACAGACGTGATTTTATTACAACCACTCCCATACCACTGGGCCCAAAGCAAAATGCACGCCCAAGCCTACAGTTGATTGAGGGGAGTAAATGACCCAGAGTGGAACCATAGCGAGGGTGGGGAAGGAAGAACAATGGTAACAAGTACTGCTGTCTAGCTGTCGGCCTTAGGAACATTGCTGCTGTTACTGCTTCTTTCTGGGCTGCTTTTCGACCAGATTTCACGTCTTCACTTTATCCAGGTCTTTGTTCAAATATTACCGCATCAGAGAAACCCTCCCTGACCTCCTCTGAGATAGAGTCCCAGAAACCCAGTCATTCTCTAATACTTACCCTGCTTCATTTTTCTTCTTAGCGCTCATCTCCCCCTGAAATGCTATCTTATGTTTCTGCATCTACTCTTCTCTTTGGTGCACCTGCCATTCCCCGTGAGGACAGGGGCCTGGTCGATCCCTGTATCTGTGTCCCCAGCAGGTGCAATAGTGCGTACTAAGAATTGGTGAGATTAAGCAAATTAAACAATACTAATGATTGCTTTTCTTTTCTTGGAAGGAAGACTAATTGAATGGGTAAAATTACAATCAGAACTTAACACGTCAGGAAGATTATATTATTTTTCCCCTTTATGTTTAAAGCTGTGTGTGTGCGCACAAGTGCATGTGTGTTTGTTTTCTGTTTTTATTGAAAGTTTATTTTAATGCATTTAAATTTCCATACAGACTTAAACGTCCTAGCTTTAGATATGCCTAATTAATAGAAAATTTGCAGTTCTGTAAGTCCTAAAGATATTTTAGAATATCTGTCCTCCCAATCAGCCTTTTCTTCTGATCTCATTTTCCTCAAGTGAGACTTACATTCTTCTAGACTTAGAACTCGAGAATTACCCTTGACATTTAATTTTCTCTTTTCCTCCTCATTTAATGAATGCCTGGACATGTAGACTCACCACCTCAACATCTCTCACACACTGTTCCTTTCTTTTCTATTTGTATTTCTGTCTCTGAGTTTCAGACTTCTCTCCTACCCTGAACAGCAAGATCTCAACCGATTTGGCTTATCTCTCTGTTGTATATGTTATGTGCTAGAACTCTCATCCTAAGGGGGAAGTCCCGATTATATGACTCCTATATTTAAAAACACTCAGTTCCTTCTAGTTGCAGACTATATTAAGAAAAAAAAAAAAACCTATGAAGAGAATGTAGGTTTGCTGCTAGCTTAATACATGTCATTCTTCTCTCTCCCTCCAAAAAAACTAGAGAATTATTTGCTTTAGATTAAAACAAAAATCAATAATCAACTCTTCACAAAAAGCTTTAAAAATTATTTCTTGTTTATCTGAAATTCAAATTTAACTGTGTGGCCTGTATTTTTAGTTGTCAAATCTGGCAACTCTACCTTGAAGGCAAGAGCAAGACAGCCTTCAAGAATTCTTTAGGGATTCCTGGGTGGCTCTGTCAGCTAAGCATCTGCCTTCAGCTCAGGTCATGAAACCAGGGTCCTGGGATCGAGCCCTGTATCGGGCTCCCTGCTCAGCGGGGAGCATGCTTCTCCCTCTGCCACGTCCCCTGCTTGTGCTCCCACTCTCTCTCTGTCAAATAAATAAATAAAATCTTAAAAAAAATAGTTCTTTAAAAACAAAATAAAAAGCAAACAGACAGACAAACAAACAAAAAGCATACAAATCTATCATAAAATTCTCACCTCAGGGGACCATGATTATTTGATTTCAGAATTATCTGTCATGGCTTTAATATCTATCCCACTGAATTATCCACACGACGAGTTTTTGTTAATGGACATCTGAGTAACACACTGTGGGAGTGCTGGTGGTGGTATGTGCATGGCCTTTCGCCTTATATAATCAGTTCAGATTTAGTAATGCCTCCTGGGAAGTCAAAGTTGCCCCTAGAATAAGTAAAATTAAAATAAGCAAAATAAGTAAAAGTGGTCTTATGCCACCCTACAGTGTCTTTCTTATCAAATCTTTCCAGAACCATGGAAATGGAACATTCACATAGATCGTTCCCATTCTGCACATGGCAGACACCCAAGGAGTCAGAGGGGAGCATGGATGTCTGGCTTAGTCTAGCCTTCAGAGGCTCCCAAGCCCATTGCTTCATGGACCGTGCCCCGGGTATTCCAAGCATAAAGTGTGTTCTTTGAAGGAAATGGATAGCAGTGACAACAACAAAGCCTTCCATTTAGATGCTGCTGACAAACATGAGCTCATTTGATCCTATAAAACGAGTGTGAGGTAGGTATTACTTCCTTTCTTGCAGAGGAGGGAACTGAATTCAAAACAGGAGAAACATAGTTAAACAGTCACTGGAACTGGAATAAAAGCCTATATTATTTTGTAAGGCAAAGCAATTAAGTGACCAACACTAATTTCCTTGAGGCTGACGTAACCTGCCCCAGATATAATAATGCCAATGAGGCAGTCTCAGGGCCTAGATGGAAGATGTCCAACTTTTTAATTTGCCCATGAGGAGGAACTGAGAAAATTATACCCACAAATTTTTTTTTTTTTTTTTTTGCAGTATGGACGTTGAAATACAACTCGTGTTTTGGGGGGCACTTTACTCCTTGTCTAATAATAGTACTAGTACCTAGGTTTTTAGTGCCCTTCTGTGCTAGACACTGGGAGGTGCTTTTCAACAAGTTATCAGAGAGTAAGAGTCTAAAAGGTAAGTAATCCTCATCAGTACTGCATTAAAGTCTTGCTCTTTTAGCCAGTATGCTCCATTTCATCAGCTTCATAGAAAGAATGGGTCAAATCTCTTTTGTTTTCCAAAGTAATCACGGTAGCACCCAAGTCTCAGGAAGCTCACTTTTGATCATTTGAACCTCCATCACCATGGCCCTGCTCTCCTTTCCCACTGTCCTTAGTTGGTTGAAAGGTCAGTCCAATTTTCATAGGCCAGGCAGAAGGAGAAGATTGCCAAGCCTTGTTGATGCACAAGCACCAGTGTTTCTGTTCCAGCTCCACGGTGCCGACAGTGTTGAACTCTGGTCCTGACTGGTCCCAGGTGCAGACATCCAATCTGTGGCCAAGCTCTTGTGGACCCAGATGTGTGTTCAACCTGTGGTTTTGTCCATGCTTGGTTTACAGAGCTCTGTTCACACTTACATAGTTGGCCAGTGTTCCTCATGTTATAGGACCATGTCAAGATGGCTAGATAGCTGATTTGTAGAGCTTTCCAGACCCAACTATGTACTGTGCTGGAATCAGCCTCTCCTATAAAACCTATGGCCTTATGTTCATCCTGGATCACCAGACTGGACTCACCTCTTCTTCCTGGTGAGTTGTCCTCCCCTCTACTGGGGTCTCCACTTGCCAGTAGACCTTGGTCGAAGACACCCTGTGCTATCTGACAGATTTTCCTAACTCAAATTCTTGGGGATTGAGGTTTTCATTCATTCATGTATTCATCTACCCATGGAACAAATATTTATCACACACTTACTATGTGCCAGGCACTGTTCTTATCAATGAACCAAATATGTCTTCATTAACATATTTTGAGCAAAAGTGGAAAATAAATAAAAATTGAATACATAGAATGTCAGATTTTCATATATGCTATGGAGAATAATAAAGCAGATGTTGGAGGAAGAGATGGGGGCTGGTGGTAGTTGCTATTTTAAACAGAGTGGTCAGTGCAGGACTCATTGAGGAGATGTTTTATGAAATGCTTAAAGTGAAGGGAGTTAAAAATATAGCTTTTCTGGGCAGAGGGAACAGAAAGAACAGAAGCCCTGTGGTGTGAATGTCCTCTGTGTGTTCTGGGAGGAGCAAGAAGTCCAGGTGACTGAAGCAGAGATGGTTGGAGAGAAGTAAAGATGAGAATAAAGAGGTAGTGGGGAGGGAGGAGGGAGCCAGACAGCAGGGCTGCACAAGAGTTTTAAGGATTTTGGATATTACTCAGGGTGAATTGGGAAGCCACTGGAGGGATCTGAGCACAGAAAGACTGTAATCTGACTCAAGTTTCAACAGGGTCACATTGGATTCTGGTGGGAAATAGACTGCAAGAGAATATAAACAATTAAAGAAAAAGACTAGACTTCTCATTAAACCCCATAGACTGACTATGTGCATTTATCTTGGATCTCTCCTGAAATATCACGAAAATGAAAGCATATAAGTAAAGCAATTATAAACTCATAGGGGAAAGAGAAGGAAAGAGAGCGAGAGACAAAAAGAGAGAAACTATTTCAGCTGTCACGATATCTAAATCAGCTATCTAGTCATCTATGTATAGAGCAGGTAGAACAGTGCTACTGGGTGCTCTTCTTTGCAGTGAATGAAACAGTATTTCTGCTTTCATCAGCTTATATTTTGAGAAAGGGTGGGAAATAAATTTTATGTAAAAAGTAAATATAGATCAGATCTTGCAACTTAGCATGTTGCTGAGGAGGCTGAAGACCAGGAAGCCTGTTCATTCCAGAGAACTCCAGAGGGGCTCATGTGTTGGAGGAGACAGTTATCTCAGAAGTTGATGGTAAGGAGAAGGTTGATTGAAGGACTCTTTATGGAGCAGATGGATCCTGGCACTCCTTTCTTCACCCCCAAAGGAAAGTATGGGCTTACTCTTTAGAAAAATTGAGAGACCAGGGACATGGGTACATGAGAAGGCTGGAGTGAAAACTTGAAATTGACTAAATGTCTACATGCTACTCCTATAGTCCCTTCCCCCTTTTCCCAAAAGCTGCAGCTGGGGGCACCCCTGCAGCCAGAACCATAAAGGATTAGTGTCTGGAAGAACCTTCACTGCAAGCCCAATGGGCCACCTGAAGAATTTATACTGAATGTAATTCAGAGTTCGACGAACATTTCTTGAGCAGCCGGTGTTCCTGTATGGATGTTGGAGAGAAAAAATTGAGTCAGGCGTGTTCCCTGCCCTAGGCTCAATTCTCATGAGGGAGAAAGCCCAAAACAGCTGAAGAAGGTTCTGGGCAAAGTAAGTGTGAGCCTGCCTTCCTGCTCTGTTGGTACAAGTTCTTGCTGTTGTTTCATGTTTTCCCGAGATCCTGAACATCCCTCACACCTGTTTTTTCTTTATATCCAGGCTCGCTGACATGCTGTCAGAGTCACATGGCTTTCTAACCAAGCCTTCCTTTTCTTTCTTCATAAAGACCCTTTGTAATTAAATCCTTAGAACTTCATATTTTAGAGGATTTTTTTTTTATGCTACCCTTTAGAATATCTAGTCTCTGTTCTTTAAGTTTTTTTGAACTTGTTGATATATACTTTTGAGAGCCTCAGCAGGCTGCAATCCTGGGCGCATGTACATGGACTCACTCTCTAAATGACTCACAGATCCCTAGACACCAGCAGCTTACACACTTCCTCTTCACCACAGGCCAGAAGACTGGACCAGGGTGGGATAGCGTTGGGTAGGAAATGAGGACTCTGAGTGTAGTGGGAAAGAGGGGCAAGAGATGTGATTTCAGGGAACACCCAGCATAAGCTCATGATGGGGCATATTGTGTACATATGTGTGTGCTAATGCGTATGTACATACATGTTCTTCCAAGTGTGTGTGTGACCATCTGTGCCAGTGTGGGTTAATGTAGTGGTCAATCTTGACTGCTGATGCAGGACTTGGCTTATAGGCTGAATCTCTACATTTGTCCACATGCTCTCAAATATTAGTACATGTACATGATGTGAATAGTACCTCCTTAGATGTGTCATACTTGGGCAGTGCACAACCTGAACATATGCACTGGAAGGGATGGCTGGTTTTTCAACATATCCAGGTAAGAGTCTTAACAAGTAAACTTTTGGGTATGCTAAGTTTGATACTTAGAAGATCATACCTTAGAAATGAAAACTTACCTAATATGTCTCTTCAGTGATGGCAGATCACATGGTAGATTAGATCTGGCAGTGTGTAAAAAGCATGTAGGGCTCTTTTTCTCTACTTGTATATCTTTGTAGTGTATATTTTCCCAATTGTGTTTAGACATTTTCAGAACTGGACAATCCCAGAGGCATTTAACTAGGAATAGCTTGCACTTCTGACTTTTAAGTCACAGCAATCAGAAAGGGCCTATCACCCCTAACAAAAAGTATGGCTGATACCCTGGCACCATGGCACTTTGCCCAGCCTCCTTGGCTGAGATAACTCAATCTTGGACATTATTGCTCAGGGCATTTCCCTCTGGGCCACTCAAAGGGGCCACACCTCTCAGGTGTAGTCGGTTACCTTCTGAAATGCCTGTCACCCTGGAGCCATAAAATAGTTAATAACATACACTATCCCATATGCTATTCAAGTCGGTGTGACTTTAATTATTTCTCCTGGGATGAGCTCAAGGGTTCAGAGATTCTCAGAAATTGTGGAATAAGACTGTGACTTAATATGCAGCCAGACAGGGCGTGATGGATCCCCAGTAGGGCTTAGCAGCTGTGGCCCATCCACAGATGTCGCCATGGTGACCTCCATAACTCAGAGGGTGTGGGAATTTAGGGATTCCCAGGAGAACACTGCAATTTCTCTCATATGGCCCCTGTAACCTGGCACTTACAGGCTTTCAAATGTAAGTTGCACCCATTACGATTTCTAAAACTCTGATTCTCTTGTATCCACATGCCGCAACTATGTGAACTTCAGTGGAGGAACTTTTGCGCATGAGTTCACATATGTGTACGTGTTAGGAAAATGTGATGGGAATTTTATAATGTTTGTGTTAATGTCTCACAAGTCATAACGTAACATAACCCGTAACCCATGTGTTCCATCTTATCTGGATTGTGCCAGTTTCCGTGGTATCCAGTTCATTTCCAAAAGTTCAAAAATTTTTTCTCTTTATGCTCTATTATCTTGACTTTAGTGTCTAAATTTTAATAATAATTTAATTGATTTATTTAACAAGAATTATTGAATACCCACTCTGTGTGTAGAATTATGCTTTATGGTTAGACCACATTTATGAAAAAATGATATAGAAAGAGAATGTCAATTGAAGCTATGATATTTAGTGTTCCTTGTGCAGTTTCATCATTTAAAACTCTATCTTGGGAAATCAAAGGGCCTGATTTAGTAATCAGATATGCAGAAACAATGTAAGTCAATTGGTAAAGTTTGCAAATGGAGAAAATTCTTTATCCGGTTGACAGTAAATTGGTCCTCAGACCCTGATCATCAATTAATCAAAAAACTCATTCATTCATTCAACACATATTTATTGAATATGTAGTCTGGGCAAGTTGGCTCCTGGGCATACAATGATGAATGAAACAACTGGAGACCCTGTTTTCATGAGCTTATGGTCTAGTGGAGAAGGGAGACAACAAATGCATAAAGTAACATGAATATATAATTGCAACTTGAAAAATATATGCAAGAATTAAATAGGACAATGCGATAAAGAATAGCTGGACGTTTACTGAAATGTACATGAAATATTGAATGCAATCGCATGTATGATTACGAATATAGCACACACAGAGACTTCTCTCTGGGGTGGAGAAAAAGGAGTATTTTATATTTGTATATTAGTGACACATGCCTGGCTAAGATGATGGTCATCTGTATTCAGGGCCTGAGTATTTAGTGTTTGAATGCCATAGGAAAAAGATAAAGGAGGAGGGGAATCAATCTGTGGCTTCTTCTAAGACCAAAATGAATTTTATTTTCTCATCCTGGAAGTGAGAGAAGACTATGCAGGAGGTGGGGACGGTGTTGAAAATGAGTCTAGCTTTATCAAAGATCCTGGAGAATCACAGAGTTAGTGTTTTTGTGGGACTGATTCTTAGGTCAAAACAAAAAAGAGAAGCTGACATTTATCGAATACCCACCATGTACCAGGCACTTTTCACGTTATCTCATTTATGCATGGGTATTGTTTCTATTGGGGAGATTAGGAGTCAAGGCACAAGAGATTAAGTAATTTGCTCAAATTCTTACAGCCAGTGAGTAAAGAATCCAGAATCCAGCTCTTGGTGTGCCTGACTTCATAATTTTCTAGTCTACATTGTATTTTTTTTTTTTTTACCACCTCTATGCTCTCTAAGCCACAAACAAGCACAATCCCATTTATAATTTATAAGACCAATTTATGTTTATGTCTCTTACATGAGACATTTTATTTATATTTGTATATTTCTCTGTAGTGTAACATTGGTACTATAAGAGTTCAACAAAACTATTTTAGAGTTTCCTTAGAAAACTTAAGATATAGAATGTAGAGAAAGACTGTGTTCACAGATTAGTCAATCTATATTGTAAATATATCAATTTTCCCAAAACAAATCTATAAATTCAATGTAATTTCAATCATAATACTAGTAGCATATTTTAAAGGAAGTTGAGTAATTCTAAAATTTATGTGGATGAATAAAGGTTTACAAATAAGAAAAATTAAAGATAACAGATACATCTTCCTAGTTGTATTTTATAACTAGTGTGATGCTAATGCAAGAATAGAGTCCAAAAACAGATCCATCTTTATGTGGATATTTATTATGTATCAGGGATGGTATCACAAATCAGGACAAATTGGCTACCTATGTGGAGAGAAATAAAGTTGGCTTCCTCACACAGCATTAAAAAAATGGAGTCAAGATTTAATTATGAAAGAGAAAGCTACAGGGGCACCTGGCTGGCTCAGTCCATAATGCATGTGACTCTCGATATTGGGGTTGTGAGTTAGAGCTCCACATTGTGTATAAATACTTAAAAAAAAAAAGAGAGAGAGAAAGCTACAAAATTCTTACTGATCTCAGGACAGGTTAAATGTCCTTAAGTAAGACCTTAGAAGTTCAAACACTAAAGGCAATCAAAACAAAACAAAGCAAAACAAAACAAACAACCCCCCCCAAAAGCCCCCAAAACAATGAAAACAAAAAGCCAGTGGATTCGACTACATAAAGCAATTTTAAATATTTTTGTACAATGTGGAACCCTATAGACAACATCTGGGCAACAGATTGGAAGGGAATATTTCCAATACTGATATGTATTTAGTATATGTAAGAAGCTTATGCAGGTATAAGGTGATATCTCATTATGATTTTGATTTGCAAATCAACAAAAAGGAAGAAATTTTAAAAA
The DNA here is from genome assembly GCF_002201575.2 of Neomonachus schauinslandi. Lineage (NCBI taxonomy): Eukaryota > Metazoa > Chordata > Mammalia > Carnivora > Phocidae > Neomonachus > Neomonachus schauinslandi. The sequence goes on from NC_058404.1 coordinate 144,159,715, forward strand.
GAAAAATGGCAGAGGTCATGAAGAGGTGAACCATTCAGCTGATAAATATATCAAGAAGTGCTCCATCTCACTATTAGTCAAGAAAATGCTAATTGAATAGCAAAGAAATAGCACTTTTCACCTCACAATTTTTGTCAAGAATTAGAAAGTTAGATAATATGAAGTGCTGGCAAAGATGTGGAGAAAATACAACCCTCGTGCACTGTGGTGGGAGTGACAGCTTGTGTCGGCATTCTGGAGAGCAATCTAGCTGTGCTTTGTAAAACTTTATATGAAAATACCCTCTAACCCGGCCATCTCACATCTGGGCATATACCCCCCAAAAATCCCTGCCACAGATCTATAATTCCACTCCTAGCTATACAGAAAACCAAAGTGTGTCCGTATGTTCACCAAAAGATTTACACAAGAATGTTCGCATAGGGGTGCCTGGGTGGCTCAGTTGGTTAAGCGTCTGCCTTCAGCTCAGGTCATGATCCCAGGGTCCTGGAATCCAGCCCCATGTCAGGCGCCCTACTCAGCAGAGAGACTGCTTCTCCCTCTCTCTCTCCCTCTGCTTGTGCTCTTTCTCTCTCTCAAATAAATAAATAAAATCTTTTAAAAATTTCTTTAAAAATTAAAAAAATGCATGTTCATATAGACACTATACATAACCAAAATAATAAATATGTCTGATGACAGTATAGATAAATAAATACAGGAAGATAAAATAAATTATGATATATTCATACAATGGAACACTGTACAACAATGAGAATAAACTACAACTACAGAAAATAATAAAGATGATCTCATCCTTAAACATCATGTTGAGGGAAAGAAGGAAGAATCATAAGAGTATGTACAACATGGTTTGATGTGAAAAGGTCCAAAACCAGACAAAATTAATCTATGGTGTTAAAAATCAGGATAGTGGTTACTCTTGCTGGGAAAGAGCAGTGCCTGCAAAGAGGTGGGGCTTCTGGGGGTGCGAGAAATGTCCCATTACTTGATCTGGACGCTGGATGTGGGTGTGCTCATTTTGGAGAATTCATGAGCTCTAGGTCTATGATGGGCATACTTGTCAGTAAGGATGTTGCACTTGAATAAAATTTGTATTAAAAAAATACACGCATAAAACAACATGCATAAAATACATGCATTTTCAAGTATACATATCAGTCTAGGTAACCACTGCATGGTTAAAGACTTCGTTTAAAAATACTGATAATTTCCAGTGATGTTGAGTTGAAAATTATATACAAAATACACTAATGGTGATGTCTCATAGGTGGTGAGAGAAATGGAAGTAGGGATAAGCCTCCTAGGCTCAGGCCCTGGAACACAGCAGGAAACAAGGAAAACACAGCCCCTACCTTCAAAGATCCAAGAATCTGGTCAGAAGACAGGCATAGAACAAATGCCCAACTAATAATGACTTAAAATTCTGGTAAATGCTACAGAAAAAAAGAAAGGAATAACTGGGGAGGACAGAAACTATAAAATGGGGTTCCCTTCTTCAGTAGAACTGAAGGAGCTAAGTCTACAGAGTAGGAGAATAAGGTGACCAGGAAATGTGGCCAGGCTGTCCCTTACCAATATGGCAAAATTACCTGATTTGTATGTGAGATTGAGAGTGAGTTAGGAACCCCATTCTCAGCAGTCAAACAAGGGAGAGATCATCTCCATTTAAATGAGATAGCCTTTCTACTCCTACTCTCTCCTAACACGGAGGAGTGTTATAGACACAGCAGGGCAAGTTATATGATCACAGGATATTGAAACTTGAGACATCCTTCACCAAATGGGATTTCCATGCCCCTTATTTCATACAATATTTAGATGTCTGTGTATTGGTGTTACCAATAGGGCAAAATTACCTGATTTGTATTTGAGAGTGAGAGTGAGTTAGGAGAGAGTGGGAGTAGAAATGCCATCTCATTTAAGTTGAGATGATCTTTCCTTTGTTTGACTGCTGAGTCTGATAAACATAGTAAACTGTCTAAGTATTGTTAAAGGGACAAATCATCAGAAATTACCAGTATTTTCTAATAAATTTTCAAACTGTGCAATATTGATACAGATTACTAGTCTTCTAAAAGCAACTGAAAGACTTAGAAGTTTCTAGGAAATTATTAGGCATAAGGACTGATTTCAAAGTTAAATATTTTTTTATCTCCTCTGTGTATGCCTTATGGAATTATGCTATAAAATATACATGACCTGTGGCTATGATCTCAAAGTTGAGTCAGACATGAAGACATACAAGACAACCAAATTTCACCTAGGAATACAGAGACTTCATTAAAATAGGGCCCTTGGAAGAATTTTATCTTGGCATCTATGGGTTTGTTTCAACTGCAACATAAATGGACTGAAAATCCAAAGCCATTACAAATGACTGGTATTGCACCAAGTGTGATATGTGTGAGTAATACTTAACAGACTGTTTCTGGAGAGATCTCATGGGTTGTTAAGTGTTAATATGATTAACAGCATCCGAAACAGGTACTTAGCTTTTCCTGTTTAGAAACAGAATTTGTATCTAGTTATGCAGGAGTGATCAGTCTAATGTGTATTGAAGCTTCTTAAGGAGAGTGAGTGGGTAGAATGGACCCAGCTTCTACTTAGTTCTGTCATTCTGGGCTTGGAGGCAAGGGCATTAACCTTGCTGTGGACTGGTCTCCTCACCTTGAGGGGATGCTGCTCGGATGGTCTGCTCAATTCAACAGGTACCTTCTTTCCCTAGTGGCTATTATACTTTGAGTTGGCTTCCTCATTTACTTCTTTTCCAGTGCTGGGGTAGCTACCAAACCAAATGAGCCATGTGAATGCTGCTTCATGAACATGAACCCAGGACAAATAAGGGACTGTCTTTGGAGGTATTTCACCTTGCCCACAGCAGACCTTAAGGAAGACATCCTATTCCTTAATAGAATGCACCCCCTGATAGAGCCATGGAGAAGGGCCCCTCAGATCTTTCAGTTCAGGAAGGAGTTTGCCTTCCAGCTGAAGGGAGGGTGGGTAGCTGACAGCCTCCAGCTGCAGCCCCTTCAGAATCTACCAAAGCCTTGGAGCTGAGGCCACGCTCTTTCCAGGCAGCCCCCAGTCAGTGAGTAACAAGAGTGGGGTTCCTGGGGCCTTGTCATTTCTGCCCAGTGGGTTCAGAATGACCCGTTGGATTGATGGAGACCTGCATGGCGGTCTGAGGCTCTCCCTGTTCAAATCTGCTTCCTCCTCCCTTTCCTTTCACAGGGGACAGGTCAACCTGTGGCTGAAAGGCTTTTCCTGCCCATCCCTGCTTCTTCTTCCCTCTTTGTCTTTTGTGATGGTCAGTTAGTTGGAAAGGTGGGGGGTGCAAGGAGAATGCCTTGCTTTCACCACAGCCTCCGTAACTGTGAGCAATAAATTTCTATTGTTTCTAAGCCAGGTGGTTGACAGTATTTTGTTTTTTGCAGCTTGGACAGACTAAGACACCTTTTGAGGACATTTTCCCCTCTCTCACCTTTCCAATAAGCCTCTTGCATTTCTAAGTTTGTCTTAGTTTCCACTGTCTGGAGAACCCAAACTGACATTCCTTTCTAGTGACTAATCGGTACGTCTACTGGATTTCATGTTTTTCTCCATGGGGATCTGTGTCATTACCAAACACACACACACGCACACAAAAACAAACAAAAAAAACCCAAAAAAAACAACAAGCCAAAGAAACAAAACCCAAAATAAAATGCTTTTCCTATTAGGTTCCATCTTGTTCATCACCCTATTTTTGCCGTTGTCTTGATAACATTATCCATCTTCATTTTAATATATTCTCATTAGAAGTGACAATCCTCAAAACTAGAAGTTTTTTACTTATAATTTTAGACTGTTTCTGGTTGGTCTCAATCTCATGCTAACATCATTAAAGACAGTGGCTCTGGGAAGGAGCAGAGTGAAGAGGGGCTGTGGTCTAGGCGGTCTTGCAGTCTTGAGGATTTTTGTTTTTGTTTGTTTTTTTAAGTCGGCTCCATACTGCCTAGAGCCCAGTGCGGGGCTTGAACCCATGACCTTGAGATCAAGACCTGAGCTGAGATCAAGAGTCGGACGTTTAACCCACTGAGCCATCCAGGCGCCCCCAGTCTTGAGTTCTGATCCCAGCTTTATCACCCACGGTGTGTGAGACCTTGAAAAAGTTACTTGACATTTTTGAGCCTCAGGTTCCATCTTCTGTAAAACAAGGGTAATATAATTTATAATGTTGTTGGCAAGATCTAAGAAATATATACAGTGATTGGCACACTACTAATACTATGACTCTAGGAAGGTTTCGGTACCATGCTGATGTCATATAGGATGAGCTGGTTTTGATAACATTCAATTATGGCCTTTGTTATAGTTTAACTTGTACTAGAAGTTTTTTGAATTTTGCCTGTTATATTTCATCCTCTAAGTCTTGGGCCTTTCTCATTTTTGGACCTATAACCAAAGCACTTCATATAAGAGAAGAAAATGAAAAAGCCCTGATTTGTTTCTTTGTGTGATATTGTCATTCTCATTTATTTTTGCAAACTTAACCTGAACAAATGGAGTCATCAAATGGAGATTTCTTGGCAAAAATTAAACATTCACCTGCCTAAATACAGGGATTTGGTTAATAGTCAATGAAAAATAGATAAATGTGCCACAAAGGGATAGATCCCAGCCCTTAGGGACGTATTTTCAAGAACTAAATCTTGTTAGACTTGTTGAATCACTATGTGTACACCTGAAGCCAATGTAACATTGTGTGTCAGCTAAACTTCTATAAGAAAAAATAATAATAATTAAATCTTGCTAACCAGAAAGCTCTTCCAGAGTGAGAAAAAGAAACATTGCCCCAGTACTGAGAGAAGGCCTGGCACCCATCACTAGGTTTGGCTGCTCTCCTGTTGAATAATTTCATAGAACACCAGCATCAGACAAGGCTACTCTGTGACTGTCATGGATCAAGACAACAAGACCACTCCATATTCACGTCTGAACACTACAAAATCATGAACATTGTCCAAACCATAAAAACAACCCAACATCCCCCCTATCCTGCCTAAGACGAGTGGCTGCTGGATCTTCACCAAACACAGAGTCAACCCTGCTCTACTCTCCCTCTCTCAGATAAGATTTATTAAGAGAGCCAATCCTAGATTCATACCTACTTCCTGACAACACTCAATCTAAAGTAAAGCCCCATTTCCTTAAGCCCTCCCCACAAGTATCTTCATATAAAATCTGACTCCTATAATAAGTCCTTCCCAACACTTACTGAGATGTCCATGGTGTCCAGTCTTCCAGGCTGTGGAGATAATAAACCCAACTTGTTCAACCACAGATGTGTTCTTGCTGGTCTTCAGCTAGAGGACATTGATAACAGTGTTCTAAGAGGTAACTTACCAACGAGATTACTGCGTCCCCTGCATCCATTCATTCATTTGTTCATTCATGCATGTATTCATTCTACGAACATTTTTAGAGCACCTACTTTGTGCTGGAGCTTCTGCTGGACATTGAGGAATTTGGGATGGATTATATGCTGCTGGCCATGGAAGCTGTCCCAGCAAGGTGAGAACTACCGTGTACGACATACCAGCGATATGTCAGCCGCTGCACCAGCTGCAGCACATAGACCTCTGGTCCTCCCCACTGCCCTCCTAGGTAAGAGTCATTTCAGTCCTATGGATGAGAAAACTCAGGCTCAGAGAGGTTAAATAAACACTGCTAGAAAGAGGCAGAAGCAGGATTTACATAGCTCCAAAGTCCATGTGCTCTCTCTTTCTAACAGGCTACAGAAAGAGAGGATTTACCCGGTGCAACAAGAATAAAGTTACCAGTTAGTAACTATCAGTTTAAGAGAGGAATTCCCAGAGAAAAATATTTGGAACAGTATTTTTTTATAGTTTAAAATGATAAAGTCCTTATCATGATCTCACAGAAAGATCACTTATAGGTCCTAACACAAAACCTGTTGTTCCCTTCGTAAATTAACTTCTGGTCTTTTTTTATATGCATAATTATTATGTATAGCTCTGCTCAATGTATACACTTGTGTCTTATCAGCCTAACTCTGAAGACAGAGCAGTTGCCAGGCCAGCAATGGTGATTGTGGTAGTGATGGACGGACAGGAAGGAAGGGCATGCAGATGGAGGGAACGGCGGATGCAAGGACAAGCAAAGATGCTAGGAGTTAGGACATAATCACCTTGCGCCTCATCAGTAACAATGTACATTCTTAAAGTACACTAGAGTATGAAAATCTGTTGAATACAGAAAGAGGTGTAATAAAATCAGAGAAGAGACTTGGCCAACAAGGAGATCAGAACCAGAAACGAAGATGTGAATGTTAATTCTGCATCACTCAGGTAGAGACGCTTTCCCCGGGTGAGCTGCATCCTATGCTGGAAAAGGGGGTAGCTCATCCTATCATCGTTCTCTCTCGTGGCTTGGATCAAAGATCCCTTAAGACTGTCCTGCCCCTTGCACTGATCCCAGCTCGGTAAGTGACCTCCCAACTCTTTGCTCTGATTCCAAGGAAGCTGAGGGATGGCTATGCATTTCTAGTATTTTGGATCTGACATCCTATGTAGATTAAGGCAAGTCACTCATCCATTGTCTGGGACACTCGTTCCTACAGCAAGGACAATAGCATTTGCCCTGCCTCCGTCATGGAGCTGCTGTGAGAGTCAGATTAGAAACCTGGAACAGCTTCGTCAGAGTCCGGGCCATCCCTCTGAAAACGTTACAAGGATTTGGTTATTCCTTTAGAACGAGCCAATTAAAAATGCTTGTTTTCCAGAAGTCCCTTAAAGAGTGACCCTAAGAGAGGGAATTTCAGGCACCACGGCAGAGGTGATAGAGAGGTTGAGCTCCCAGAAAACGGTGCTGTGCACATAACTGCCTCATTTCACTCAAATAAGATTGGCCACATGTAGAATATAACAAAAATGATGCCCCGAAACTATCTTTTTTTTTTTAATTGGGAGAGGATTTATGTGTGTTCAGGACTATGAAGTCTTGTGATATAACTTGCCGCTGCCATACATCCCCTTTCTGTGTAGTTAATGATAATGATTTCATAACATATTAGTCAGCTCAGGCTGGCCTAATGGAATACCACAGACTGGGTGGCTTCAACAACAAACATTTATTTTCTCACAGTTCTGGAGGCTGGGAAGTCCAAGAGCCAGATCCAGCCGACTGGATTTCTAGTAAGGGCACTCTTTGTGGGTATGTCCTCGCATGGCAGAGAAGAGGGAGAGAGGCAGAGAGTGGGGGGAGAGTGCGCATGCACAAGAGTGAGCCTGAGCTCTTGTGTTTCTTCTCAGAAGAGCATTAATCCCATCATGCGGGCCCACCCTCATGATCTCATCTGACCCTAATTACCTCCCAAAGGCTGCATCTCCAAATAACATCACATTGGGGGTTAGGGCTTCAACATAGGAATTTTGGGGGGACACAAACATTCAGTCCGTAACACAGAGTCCCATCTCTGATGAAGCATCTGAAACTGTACACTGTGTGTTTTACCCATGCAGAGTGCAGGGGGAAGGGGGAGGGCTTTTTTTTTTTTTATGTCATTTCACGTTTCCACTCCAAGTTCACCTCCTCAGAAAGGCCTTCCTTGGCAGTGACTTATTTTTTTAATTTTTATTGTTATGTTAATCACCATACATTACATCATTAGTTTTTGATGTAGTTTCCATGACTCATTGTTTGTGCATAACACCCAGTGCTCCATGCAGAATGTGCCCTCTTTAATACCCATCACCAGGCTAACCCATCCTCCCACCCCCCTCCCCTCTAGAACCCTCAGTTTGTTTTTCAGAGTCCATCGTCTCTCATGGTTCGTCTCCCCCTCCGATTTCCCCCCCTTCATTCTTCCCCTCCTGCTATCTTCTTTTTTTTTTTTTTTCTTAACATATATTGCATTATTTGTTTCAGAGGTACAGATCTGTGATTCAACAGTCTTGCACAATTCACAGCGCTCACCATAGCACATACCCTCCCCAATGTTTATCACCCAGCCACCCCATTCTTCCCACCCCCTCCAGGAACCCTCAGTTTGTTTCCTGAGATTAAGAATTCCTCCTATCAGTGAGATCATATGATACATGTCTTTCTCTGACTTATTTCGCTCAGCATAACACCCTCCAGTTCCATCCATGTCGTTGCACAGACTCTGAGGCTCCGCCAGCTTTAGTGTGGGCCTTTTGTGAATATTTCATAAGCCGTCATACTGCTACGGACGGTGAGAAGACTGTTGGGCTGGAGGTGATAACATTACTGTCTAACTCAATTCCTGCTTTATTCATGGTATCAGGGCAGGCTTTAGCAGCTAGATAGAAGGCAAAGAGTGAAGAAAAGGCAGAAGAAAACTGAACCTCTCAAATACCTCCTAGAAATAATATGATTATTTTGGCCAAACCACATTCTCTTTAAACTCTGTAACTCCTAGTCAAAAGTCTCAAATTAAACTTAGTTAAGATTTTCTTTCTTTTTTTATTTTTAAAATTTTAATAATTAAATGTTAAATACCCACCACCATTCTGCTCTCTTTTCATGACTTTAGTTTTTTTAGGCTCCACATATAAGTGATATCATCCAGTCTTTCTCTATTTCACTTAGCCTAATGTTTTCAACGTTCATCCATGCTGTTGCAAATGGCAGGATGTCCTCTTTTCTCATGACTGAATAATATTCCATTGTAAATATATGCCCCATCTTCTGCATCCATTCATCTGTTGGTGAGCACTTAGATGGTTGCCATATGTTGGCTACCATGAATAGTGCTGCAATAGACATGGGAGCGCCCATCTCTCTTTGAGATCCCGTTTTCATTTCCTTTGGGTATATACGCAGAAGGGGAATTGCTGGATCATTTCGTAGATCAATTTTTAATTTTTCAGGAAACTCCATGTTGTTTTCCATTAAATTATGTGGATAATCTTGATTATAATATAATTAGTGATTTTGCTAAAATAAAGGTAAACAAGGAAAAATAATCTTAAAGAATGGACATTAATCATTTACAATTGATTAAGTATAGAACTCAAGGTGGTATAAATTATTAAATATATAAATATACATAATGTATTAATCATTTATAAATCACGTATGTCTATTTTATTACTCAACCACCCATCACTAGGCCACCTGTACTGGGCCACTATTAACAGAACACCCGGGGTGCCTGGGTGGCTCAGTCATTAAGCATCTGCCTTTGGCTCAGGTCATGATCCTGGGGTCCTGGGATTGAGCCCTGCATCGGGCTCCCTCCTCGGTGGGAAGCCTGCTTCTCCCTCTCCCATTCCTCCTGCTTGTGTTCCCTCTCTCACTGTGTCTCTCTCTGTCAAATAAATAAATAAAATCTTAAAAAAAAAAAAAAAGAACACCCGGACTTGTGCAGTAGCAATTAAGTTCAGTCATCCTCAGTCAGATACTGAGCAGAGCTTCACATGACTGCTTATTTTGTTGTTAACGAATGCATATTTGTTAACATGGGAGAATAGAACATATTTTTTGAGCAGTCTCTTAGCTCGAGTTATAGTTTTGTAATATTTAGATATATGGGTTGGGGGCCTCTACTTTTATTCTTGCCCTGGGCCTAACCATTGCTTGGGGCAGACTAGCAGGATCCTGTTTCTGCCTCTAGAGAACTCCTAGCTCCAATCCTTAATTTTTCTCCAATTACGTGTCAGTTCTTCTCTTTCCATCACCATCTATTCCTATTAGTACCCCTGGTTTTCAACCAGCAGGAAGCCATTCTAACAAGGCTAGCACTGGGTCTACTCTTACCACCTCTGGTAGCTTCCACACTTATTGGTCAGTGACGCTGGCCCTCTGACCACTGCTGCCTACTACAGAGTTGTGAGGTTTCATTTTGGAGGGCCAAGCTGAAGAGAATCGTGTTGGGGCCATGTGTGTGTGTGTGTGCGTGTGCGCACGCACGTGTGTGTGATTGTGTTGGGATGGGGATATGGGCATGGAATAAAGGTGCGAATAAAGAAAGGACAATGAAGAGGAAAAGTGGAAATAAGATGTATGAGTGCACAAAATGATAATTATGGGTATTTGTATTAAAATTTCAAAAAGAAAACTAACGATGAGCACAGGGTTCTGAGGGTAATAACAGAGGTGGCAGTGAAAACCGTCTCTTCATCAGTGGTCATGAGAAACTCACTTTGAGAACTAGAGATATTCACAATCAGAATTTTTTTAACTTATGTAAACCATTTAGCCTTAATGAATAAATCAGAATTTTACTGATTTTTTTTTTTAGCCAAAACCTAGATAGATTCATTATGAGGATATAATATGGCTTTCTGAAACTTTGACCTCACTTGACTCTCCTCTGTTTACTTCAGGCTAAGCTTCTCAATGAGTGAAATGTTCTCAATCAATTGGCCAAGCTAACTATGGCCTCATGAGTCCAAATGTGCTTTGATAATAAAGAGGTAACAGGGAGGTCTGGCAATGGCTCAAGTCTTCAGAAAGGTATCAATGGGAATAAAGGCAGTTAAAGATGAAAAGAAGTTCCAACACCCTCTCCTTAATAATTGTAGTCCTAGAGGAGCTTGGGTGGCTCCACTGGTTAAGCCTCTGACTCTTGATTTTGGCTCATCTCATGATCTCATGGGTCGTGAGATCCAGCCCTGTGCATCGGGCTCCACAGGGAGTCTCCTTGAAGATTCTCTCGCTTTGCCCCCCCCCCCACTCATGTACTGCATGAGCACTCTTCCTCTAAAATAAATAAATAAATCTTTAAAAAAATAATAGTAGTCCTAGAATCAGCAGCCTGCTTCACAAACAAAAATAGGGAGAAAAAAGATGAGAAAAGAGTTCAGGGGAACAACAGAATCAAGAGACAGGATACAAAGCAAGGGGCTGGAGAAGCTTCATACATTGTCACTCTAATGGTTGTGACTCCAATGAGTGGCTAATTAGAATACCAGGGAACCATCATTCCTGGATCCTGAGAAAATGCAATAGGATGATTTCTGCTGCAAACCATAATTGATTCATAATTTGCAATTCCTGCCTAGGAAAGGAGACACTGTCCTGGTGTGCTCTGAGAACCAGAATCGAACACCTGCATCAGAATCACATGGGCACTTGTGAGATGGTTGCTTCCTGGGTCTCACTGGAGACCTACTGGAGCAGAAGCTCTGAGATCAGGGTCTGGGGGAATGAAGTTGAAACAAACTCCACTGTGGGTCTATATGAACAATGAGGTTTGAGAATTACTGACTTAGAAGATAAAGACGAATGACATTTTCTTTAATCCACTGTCCCAACTTGTGTTTTGACAGGTAAGAAATGAAGTAACGCTGAAAGTTTCCAGGGAGAACTCAGAAAATCTCTGTAAAACAAGAGCTTGCTTTCTTAGCATGTCACCAAATGAGCCAACTGCCAGTGTGGCGGGAGGGTTGAACGTCCTCACTGACGTGACCACATGACCTCACCTGGGTGGTAATTTGAAGAATTACAAATTATAGAGATTGGTTAAGCTCAGAAGTATAGGAGAGGAATGAATGTAAATAAGATATGGTGAAGTAGTTAGTTAAAATGACATAACACGCTCTGAATCTGTAATGTTTGGATAAGGTAAGTATAGTTCTTCTTAACTATTCATTGAAGCTGGACTGGGCTGAGCAATGGTTATATAACAGGATATTAAAATAGAAGTGTCAGCTAACTATGTGAGTTGTGAGAGAGAACACTGATTTGAAAATGAAAAATATAGGTGTCCAAGAATCAGTTGACTTATGACAAGAGAAAAGAGGATTTGGGGAAGAAGAGGACTTTTTGGAGAGAGCTGTTTGTGTGCTGTGTCCTACCTTCCTCTAGAGGGAAAAGATGGGTGGGGGTTCCCCTTCATCTCAACTGAAAAGGTGGTGCCCTGAGGAGGTCATCGAGAACTCCTTGAGGTCACTGTGAGTTGCCAGCAGTTTGAGGGGTTCACTGTGACTATGTAGGAATCCTACCTGAAGACACAAAGGGCAAAATTGTAGCTGCTGATGGATGGGCTGATGGATCAGTGTCCTGGGATTGGCCTGCAACCTCGGGTTGCCGTGGAAGGATACCTGCATGTCTCCTTTTTGTCAACTGTGGGCAGCAGGCAGTGTATTACACACAGTGGAAATGTTGGACTATAGTTGTCCCGGTTCCAGAAACCCCCCTGGATGGACAAACGGGGCTCAGCACAGAGAAGCTAAGGATATAGCCAAATTCCTAGGATCTAGGCAACAAGGTGGAAGAGGGACATACTCAAAAGAATCAAGGGAACTTCAGAAAGACCCCTGGTAATGGAAGGTTCCTGTACAATAAGTGAATGTGCTCATCAAAGGAGAGGCCAGCTCTAATTATCTGCCAGGCTTTGAAAGTTCTAGGCTAGCTTACGATAGTGTCAGTCCAACAAGAACTGTCCTGCTTCCCTTCCCTTTCTCCCCTCTTACTCTCCCATACCCCTGTCGCCAACCTCATACACATCAGAGACAGCAGCTGGCAGACTAGGGAGAATACGAGAGAAAGGGAGAAGAAGCCAACCACACTCTCCTTCCCTCTTTCAGCCTTATTACTGGCAGCCGGACCTGGCTGGGGAAAAGGGGGATGTCTCACCTTCGAATGAGGATCAGATGTCCTGATTCTGAGTTGAGACTTTTCTATTTTTTTTTTTTTAATGATTTTATTTATTTATTTGACAGAGAGAGACGCAGCAAGAGAGGAAACATAAGCAGGGGCAGAGGGAGAGGAAGAAGCAGGCTTCCCGCTGAGCAGGGAGCCCGATGCGGGGCTCGATCCCAGGACCCTGGGACCATGACCCGAGCCGAAGGCAGATGCTTAACGACTGAGCCACCCAGAGGTCCCGTGAATTGAGACTTTTCAACTTTAAGTAATCCCACTTTAAAATCTTTAAAGGTATTTGAAAGTATAAAAAAAAGAATCTTCTGAGTTTTCATCCAGAACAAGGAAAAAGTAACAATAATAAAACAACAACAAAATAAGGACTGGAGGAGACAAAAAATAAAGTTGCTTTATAATTGCATCCCATGAGGTGTTCTTGATCAACGTACCAGTTATACTTGGTTAGTGTAGCTCTAGAAGTCACTTGCCCTGGGTGTAATTTCAACAGCTTTTTTTCATTTTCTTAATGGTATCCTTTTTGCTTGGTTACTCAGGCTAAGAACCTGGAACTAAGGAAGATTCAGGCTCTATGGACCCTGAAGTCCTAGGGGTCCTGTTGAAGGCAAGGATTGTAAAATTACAAGGATGAAATTTCTAGGGCCTGTCTCAAATGCCTGGAAAATGTCCTTTCAGGTGAGCGGCCTGGAAGCTTGAGCGTCTTTAGCTTCGTGGGGTATCAACCTCTCTCTAAAAGTCAGCTTTTCTCTCTCCTGTCCCATCAACCAAACTATTAACAAGTCCTGTCAGCTCTACTTTTAAAATATATCCCACAGCCCATTCTATCACAATATGTCTCTAACCCTAGGCCCACACACCATCATTTTTCACCTGGACTAACTTGTCACTTCTAACTTGTCTTTGGGAGTCCGTTGCACATTCAGTAGTCCAAGTGATCTTGTGAAAAGATAGATTAGATTCTCATATCGTTTCCCTTCTGCAATGGATTCCTATCAAACTTTGAAGGAAACCCTAAATCCCATATGGTTCCCAAGTCTTATAGGATGCTCAATGATCTGGCCCATGACTGTTTTCTGACTTCATCTTCTGTCATTCTCCCGATTACTTATGATGCTCCTGACATAGTGGCATTCTTTAACTTTTTTTTTTTTTTTTAAGTAGGCTCCACACCCAGCATGTAGCCCAAGGCAGGGCTTGAACTCACGGCTCTGAGATTAAGACCTGCACTGAGATTAAGAGTCCGACACTCAACTGACTGAGCCACCCAGGCACCCACCCTCTGCCATCATGGCATTCTTGTTCCTCATCACACCAAGCCATTCCCACTCCAGGGCTTTGCTTTTGCTGTTTCCTCTGCCTGAAATATGCTTCTCTTATTTTGTCTTCTAGTTTGCATTTCAGATTTCACCTCCTTAGAGAAGCCTCCCCTGAGCACCTTATCTAAAAGAGCCCAAACACACACCTGCACACATATGCATGCACACACATGCACGTACACACTACAACCTGATTTCAGTCTCTACTTCCTAATGCTGCTTTAATTTCTTCACAACACACAACAGGGTTCATGAGTGTATTAATTGCTTCGAGTTCATTGTAGATCTCCCTTCCTCCCCTATGAGGCAAATACTTCATCTCACTTAATGCTGCATCCATGCCTGACTAGAATGATGTTTCAGCACACAGAGAATGCTCAGACATACATGGGAAATTAATGAATACAAGTCTTAAATGTATTCTGAGATGGAAACTTTCTGTGAATGCAGAAGACCTCTTTTCCAGCAATCTGTCCTGGGGAGATTTCACTGCAACAAGAGCATCCTCTAATTCTTCCCTCTTCAATTAGAGGCATCCAGAGGTAAATGTGGAGAGAGCATGGAACTTGGGGTTCCATCCACAAAAACATATTCTAAATAGGTATAGATTCTCTTTCCAAAAAGTCCAAGACCTCTGGGGCCCATGATGGAGACCAGACCTACTAATCGGCTAGAATTTGTCTGGTGCCTCTGGCCAGAGTATAATTTAGTGGCCTCCAGATCTAAAGGATGCCCTAAATAGAAGACTGCTTTGCCTACATCTTCCTGAACCTGCCTTATGACAACTGGCCGTGTGCGACGCTGCTAGAAAGAGCATATAACCAAGAAGGGTGGGCCTCCTTCCTGCTGCTGCCAGGCGCTGAGAAATCCTAGTGCAGTCAGCAGGGGGGCCACATCTGTTGAGTGGCTACTGGGTGGAGCAAAGGGGAAGAACATTGAATTCTGTGATTTCTCCCTGTGAGGATTCACTGTGTTCATATGGAGACGTTCCCATATCACAGCATCTGCATTCTTGAAGAGCTAGCCAAAGATCTACACATGCCAAGGAAATACATGAAAAAGGGGACCAGAATAAGATGGTACTAGTCTGGGTTCTCCAGAGAAACAGAACCAGTGGTATTTATTTTAAGGACTTGGCCGGCACATGCAATTGTGGAGGCCAAGAAATCCCATCATCTGATGTCTGCAAGCTGGGAACCAGGAAAGCTGGTGGTGTGGTTCCAGTCTGAGTGCAGGAGAAGACTGATGTCCCAGCTCAAAAACAGTCACGCAAGGAGCAAATGCTCCCTCACCCCACCTTCTGTTCTATTTAGGCCTCCAGTGGGTTGGATGAGGCCCACCCACATTAGGGAGGGCAATCTGCTTTACTGAATCTACCGATTCCAATGTTAGTCTCATCCAGAAACACCCACAAAAACATTCAACCAAGTATCTGAGCACCCCGTGGCCCAGTCAAGTTGACATACGAAATTCGCCATCACAAAAAATTGAGGTGGAGACTTCCTGAAGAAAATTTCGAGGAGGGTTTTGAAAGAGGAGAAACTTTCCCAAAGAAAAGTGATGGAGGATTCTCTCTGCCTTTAATGTCTTGCAAGAATTATTTCCTACTTCTGGGTGTGAACTCCTTCCATGGGAAACCTTCCCTAATCCTTACCATGGATAACAGGCCCACTCCCTGCCCAGTGCTTTTCCTGTACCTTATTTATAGCTTTTCTGTATATTGCTAAGGGTACCATTTTACTCTTGCACCTTTACGTGGCTCTGTACTCCATTTACACTGTGAGGGTTTTGCAGGTTTCTGGATAACCTGCAGCGTATGGCACATAGCAAGTACTCCGTGTGCCACACACATGCTGGCCAACAAGTCAGGACCTGAGATTGCAGGTGTAGATGTGTAGCCAGGGTAGAGTTAAAGAATGGTCACTCCGTCTGCTTTATGTGCCTCAGGATATGTGTCTGGGTTTGAATCATGGCTCGGACCTTTATCAACAGGTTGGACAAATTACTTAACTCTCGGTGCTTCACTTTCCTCACTGGCAAAATAGAGAAGAATCATAGTACCTGCCTTTATAGGGCTGTATGACTTCATACATGAATGAGTTAATAATATGTGAAGAGTACTGCGTGGCTGGAACATAGTACAAATTTAACTGATTTTAGCCACCATGGTGATTCTTGTTATTGTCACTATTATTCTATTCATCGTACTTGACAAAAACCATCGATTTATTTTTCTGTTCTTTAATCACACTCTACATTCTGAGAGCAGAGTCTTATTTCATATGCTCTGCCCAAAGCCTCGCAGTGTACCTGGCACATAGCAGGTACTTTCCTCCTGGTTGTTGAATGACTTAATTGAATGGATGTGAGTATGAAGGAAGTAGCCGGGAAGAGGGCAGAGGATTCTCCTGGTCTGTTTAGGATGCAGATGCACGTTTTGCTGGAAAGCGTGGGGTGGAGGAAACAGAACTGTGCCCAGGGTGGGTTATAATATGCTTAGCAAGATAAACTGAGAGTGCAGACCACATTTAAAGAGAACTTTTGGCAGCAGCCCTGTGGGCTTTTCTTATTCCCTGTCTCTTGGCCTGTAATTTGAAGTTTAACTGACCTTCACGCACAAAATCCTAGTAATGAATTCAACTCATCTTAGAACAGAAGGTGATAAAAGTAATACTGCGCATCGGGAAAGTAGGGGAATTAATGAAGTAATTAACCTTAGTCAGCATGTTATGTGACCCTAACCCAAGGAACAGATAACAAAACAGGGAAAAATGCCTGAGGCGAAAGACAGTTTATGATCAGTGGGAAAAGGGGAGGATACTTGAAAGCCATAGTGAAAGGCAGCAGCAGAAAAAGCTTTATGGGGCTAGGGCTCAGGGATTGCCCCCACTGAAAGGTTGTGGGTTGAAATTTGGGCTAATGGTGTGTGGGGCATTGCAAGGGTGATTTTGATGGAGGAAAAGTAGCACTTTTTTTTTTTTCTCTTTTCCTCTTTCTTTCTCCTTTACTCTCTCTCTCTCTCTCTCTGGCTTCTCATCTGTTCCTGCCTCAGCATTGTCTTTAGCTTTCCCTATTGGAAGCTCCTTGGAGTCATCCCCTCCTGTGTGATCGCCTGTCCCCTGGCCCCCACGCTTCAAGAGAAACAGCCTGGAGTTAATGCAATTCAGGAAAGCTCTAGAGATCCAGGGGTCCTGTGGGACCCTTCCTTGACCCCCACGCCTCCATCAGCAGCTATGAAGGCTGTAGCCCAGGTCTCTGTATGCTCCTGGTCGGATCCCTGCCTTCTGTCCACGTTCAGTACTCTTTGCCTCACCTTCCTTATCTTCCTTGGAAGCATCAGCACTAGTCTGGAGTTCGAAGCACAGAGGCAGAATAAGCTGACCTGGAGGAGCTTTACTTTCTAACCCACCCTCCGCTATCAGACAGATTAGGACTAGCAGAATCCAATGGACATTTCCCCCTCCTTCCTATGAATATACAACAGTTTATATTGAGTATCTGTGACCCACATGACCTGGTTTGCATTGTGCAAAACCCTGGGTAAAAGAGTAGGTTCCCTGCCCTCATGTGGTCAAGGAGGAAAGCTATGGAAATATATGAAGCCAATACAGTGATTGTTGCTGAGATAAAACTCACTCAGGACAGACTAGAGGCACAAAGGGGAGAGGAGTAGGTTCTGCCAGGAATTGGAGAGTCATGAGAAGCTTCACCGTTGAGCTGCCATCGTTAAAGGTGGGCGATACCTGCCGGGGAGATAAGAGAGCACAGGCTCTCGGGGCAGCTGAAGGTGTTCAGCTGTAAGACGGGGACACTGCAGACAGGGCAAGTGTCGCCATCTGGCAGAGAGCGGGGCTGGAGGAACGGGGACGGCCGGATGGGCAGAGCCTTTCGTGCTGGCTGAGAAGTCTCGACTGACCTCTGGCAGCGGGGAAATCCTGAAGGGTATTCAGCAGGGTGGTAATGCGCCTACTCATTTCTTTAGTGACGGTTCCGTAAGATACATGTGTTTTGAACGTGTTACACGCCAGGCACCTTTCCAGGCATTCGAGGGACATCAATAAACTGAGGGATAAAAATCTCTGTCCCTGTGGGGTTTACTTTCTGCTTGTGGGAAACAATCAATCCTATCAATAAGTACACTATATAGCACACTAAACGGCTACACGTGCTATGGAAAAATATAGAGCAGATTAAGGGGATCAGGAGTCCTGGGGTGGAGGAAGAGATAGAGTTCAAAACAGGGTGGTCAAAGATTTGAAGGCACTGGAGGAAATGATGCAGATTGGGGGCCGGGGTGGGGAGAAGGTGTCACAGGCAGAAGGAACTCTAGTTCACTGGCCCCACTCAAGCTGGGAGCAGGCCAGGCATGTATGAAGAATCTAGGAGGCCTGAGGGGCTGGAGTTAAGTAAAAGAGAGGAGGTCAGGGAAGTAACTGAAAGGAGGTCATGGGCTCTGCAGGACCGCTATAAGGACTTAGGTTTATATTGTAGTGAGATGAGCAGCCAGTAGGGAGAGACTGAGAGAGAGGGTGGGGGGAGAAAGAGGGAAAGAGAGTGAACACACGCGAGTATGAGCAAGAGCGAGCAGAGGGTGACAGGATCCAACTTAAAATTCAAAGGGATCGTCCAGCTCCTGAGCTAAGCACAGGCTGTGCTGTAGGTCCAGAGCAGAAGCAGGGAGAACAGTGAAGAAGCTGCTGGAATAATCTAGACAAGTGATGATGGTGGTTTGGACCAGAAGCATAACAATGAGAGAAATGATGAGTGCTGAATTCTGGATATATCCAGATTTTTATTGTAGAATTATCAATTTTATAGTGTAGAGGATAAAATTTTGTGTGGGGTTAACATTTATTGAGTGCTTATTATGTGCCAGATACCGGTCTAAACACTTCCCGTGTATCGACTCACTTATTTCCCACAGCCATCCAATGAAAGAGGAATCATTATTATTCTCCACTTTCCATATGAGGCGACTGAAGCAGAGAAATCATAGTGGGGTTGGGAAAATTAGAAGACTATTCCAGGCACGAGATGATAAGGGTCTGGGTTAATGCTATAGCATTGGAAATGAAGCGGGAAATCAGGTTCTGAGGTGGTGGGGGAGAGAAGATAACATTTTCCATCTTTAGTTACTTTGTTTCTTTCTTCCCAAGCAGCGCATCAAGTAAGTGACCATTAAGATGGTGCAGACAGCTTGAATCTCTTCTCTGGACAAAAGACTTTTGGAAACATTTTCTCTGTAAAGCCGTGAGAGACGTTTATTGTTTGCAGAGCTATCACGTTGATTCATGGGGGAAGAGTATTTTTGATGATAATAAAGCAGATAGTTGAAAATAACTGCAGTGTAAATATATCTTTACACCGAGAGAGATGATAGAAATGTAAAAATTGAGAGGGTTGAGGGAAGGTTTTTATAGGAAGTGTTTTAATTTCTTTCCCATACCGTTTTCTGCTAAAGTGAATTTCTAAAGGAGGGGTCTAATTTCTTTCTTGTGCCTGGAATGATAGGAATGAAAATTTGCAAGTCTGGATTGACTTGAAATGGGTCTTACTAATAAAGTTGTCAGCACGAAGGTGGCAGAAGGAGACAATGTGCCAGATTTTGTTTTGGATTCAGTAGAAAAAGACCTTGATTCTAGCCCTAATGCCGAGGCTTGCCATATAAAACCTCCTTATGCCTTATTTGTAAAACAAAGACCACAAGGGACAGCAGTAGGAATGGATGCTTCTAAGGCTTTTTTAGGATGAAAAAGATGCTAAATAAATGAAAGGTACATAATGAAAAACGAAAATCTCCTATTAGGAACCTTTGAAGGGAGAGAGTTAAAGTTATTTACTCACTGGAGGGGATTTTTCTGCTGCATTTACCATCTTGACAGTTTGCCCAAAGAAAGGGATACAGCAGTTAGAAGTTATTAAGATTTACAAACGTCATTTGTCATCACAGCTGGATACTCAGTAACAGCTTTTCAGTCTAGATTGTACTTCAAGCCTTGCCCTTCGTTTTCTCTGGGCATCGGCTGTAGTTACAAAGCCTCCTTCCTTTAGATTTCTTTGTTTGTGGGAATGTGGGCTGTGTTTTAGTGCAATCCATGTTCCTCCTGCTGCATTAAATCTCCATTTTGTGTCCTCAGGCATACTTAAAAATATATTCCAGATAGCTGAAAGATGGTGATGTGGGCTGTGTCGAAATGTAACCTATGCAACTCACATTGAAATGATTGGATAATCGCCATTACCTTGGACTTGTTGATAGGATAAGAATGCAGAAATTGCTCGGTTGTACTGCTGAGACCAAATAGACCATGATTTGTAAGAAATACATTTCAATATTTATTTTTGTATTTCCATGGGAGCAGGTGAGCATATAAATATTACGGGCCATAAACCAAAAGTACTCGTCTTAAATCGCAATTTGAAGATCATCTAGAATATGGGGAATTCTTAGCCATTTATATGCTAATTTGCTTTTTAAATTATTTTTTTAAATGTCTAGTTTCATGGCAGATTTAAGCAGAAACGGTTTCTTAGTGACCATCTGGTCATTTTAAACCATGTTGAAAGAAGAAATCTTGACACGTTGTATTCGCATTTTATGGCTGAAAGGGGCTGTTTAAGGTCATCTTGTCTTGGAATCTCAGCACCTCCAGGTTCGGAGTGAGATGAAATTCTTGAATTTCCTTTTCAATACACAGCACGGGCATTTCCAGTGCCAGGGAACTCATTATTTCCCAGAGGAATCTATTCTCTCATTAGAATTTTAGGCAGATCTTCTTTCTATTGAATCCAAATTCATCTGCCTCTAACCCCTGGGTCCTTGTTGCAACCAAAGACACTGAATAGAATTTATTTTCTATGTGACAACTCTTCAAAAATTTGAGGAACTCTATCATGCAAGCTACTTTCCCCACGTCCCTCCTCGCCTCTGTCCTCTCTGCTTATGGATAAACAACCCAAAAAGAACTGTTATTTATGAAACAGAGGCAAGAACTCTCACCAGTCTGGTTAAGTTTAGCAACCTATCATTGAGGCGATATGCATTCTTCCCTTTTGGGATCACTAAAATATATTTCCTTATCTTGTCTTTTGGAACGGATTTCACATAGATGGCTAATAGCTCGTCCTCTCCTCTCCCCGACCCCTGTGCTTTGGAATATAATTCATATGAATCAAAACACTTGAATTCATCAAAGGATTGGGGAACTCTTTCTTTAAATCCCTATATTGGCTTTGGTGTTTTTTCCTTTTTACATTTTATTTTATGGTGGTAAGAACACAACATGAGATTTACCCTCTTAACAAAATTTCAAGGGAACAATACACTATTGTTGGCTGTAGATACAATGTTGTACAACGGATCTCTAGAGCTTATTTATCATGATTAACTGAAGCTTTATGCCAGTTGATTAGTAACTCCTCATCTCTCCCTCAGCCCGGCCCCTGGCAATCACCACTCCTCTCCTCGATTCTATGACCTTAACTATATTAGATGCCTCCTATAAATGGAATCATGCAGTATTTGTCTTTCTGTGACTGGCTTAATTCGCTTAGCATTACGTCCTCAAGGTGTATCCGTGTTGTTGCATAGTACAGAAACTCGCACCTGTCAGGATGGCTATTACCTGAAAAACAGAAGACGGTTATTGTTAGTGAGGACGTGGGAACATTGAAACTCTTGCACACTGTCGGTGGAATGTAAAATGGTGCAGCCAGTATGGAAAATGATATAGGAGTTCCTCAAAAAACTAAAAATAGAACTACTGTATGATCCTGCAATCCCACTTCTGAGTATTAATCCAAAAAAATTGAAATCAGGACCTCAAAGAGATAGTAGCGCTCATATCTATATTCACTGTGTCTCTGTTCACAACAGCCAGGATGTGGAAAGAACCTAAATGTCCACTGACAGATAAATGGGCAAAGAAAACGCGGTACATACATATCAATAGGATACGATTCAGCCTTTAAAAAGAAGGAAATTCTGCACTCATCTCGGATTTTGATACTTCTTCAAATACCCTCTCTGCCTCTTTTGTTCTCCTTGGCAGAAAAATTAAATCACAACGAAAGTACAAACTTTTATTTATTTTTTTATTATTTTTTAAATTAACATATAACGTATTATTTGTTTCAGGGGTACAGGTCTGTGATTCATCAGTCTTACACAATTCACAGCGCTCACCATAGCACGAAAGTACAAACTTTTAAAAATGTGCGTGTGTTTGTGGTGAGCATAGCATAAGGTATAGACATGCCTAATCACTACGTTGTACACCTGAACCAATGTAGCATTGATACACAGTTTTTTAAAAAGCTTAAGAAAATGTGTGCGCATATGTGCACGCGCGCGCGCGCGTGTGTGTGCATGTGTGTGTGTGAGATACGTCTTATACCATTGGCACAGAGCAACCGGTCATGCTCCCATTTGCTATTTTCATTATGAACATAATTAGGGCAAATTTTCCATGGTCCCAAGTCATTTTCTTTTCTTTGTTTTTTTTTTTTTTTTTAAGATTTTACTTATTTGACAGAGAGAGTGAGCACAAGCAGGGGGAGCAGTGGCAGAGGGAGAAGCAGGCTTCCCACCAAGCAAGGAGCCCGATGTGGGACTCGATCCCAGGACCCCGGGATCATGACCTGAGCCAAGGCAGACGCTTAACGACTGAGCCACCCAGGCGCCCCCCAGGTCATTTTCCTGTATCTCAGCCTCTTCAGATGCTGTCGTCACAGGTCTGTAATAGTTATTCTTATCTGCACTTGACTATGTGACTTCCCCTCCAGCTTTTATAGAATTCTTAACTAAAATTGTTAAGGTTACAAAATTGGAGTCATGTTTTCTGAGAGCTTTTAATCCTTTTTTTTTTTTTTTTTAGATTTTATTTATTTGACAGAGAGAGACACAGCAAGAGAGGGAACACAAGCAGGGGGAGTGGGAGAGGGAGAAGCCGGCTTCCCGCTGAGCAGGGAGCCCGATGCGGGGCTCGATCCCAGGACCCTGGGACCATGACCTAAGCCGAAGGCAGACGCTTAACAACTGAGCCACCCAGGCGCCCTGCTTTTAACTCTTTTAAAGCAGACACTCTTTTTAGCTTCTTAAGCCCTATAAATATGGCTGTTTGTCTCCAATATGCCTTTGAAAGCCTGTCTTCTTTCAACTGGGGCTACATAGCTGATGCTCGTCCTTCTCCATGTGGCCATAACTAATGCTAGGGTTGCGTAGTCATTTTTCTCCTATGTTTTATTTTGTTTTAAGTTTTCAACCAATTTCACCTTGTGAGTTAGAATTACACACAAAGCAGCAATCCTTCCGCGTCTCTTCCTCTATATTTTGAAGAGACACAATTTTTTCGGGAAGTCAAGTGAAGAACTCATTAGATACGCTGTTATTCCCAAATGAGACTTCCAGCAAGTGGCTATAGGACTGACTTCACCCACCACTACTATCTGAGCTGCTTAAAGTCATACCCAATGATTTACTCTTCTGGGTCATTGGAGCTGAAGAGTGTGCTCAGGGCTCAGAATTTGAACATATCCTAACATCGCTCTGCCGCAAGTCAGCTATGTGACTTGGGGCAACTTTTTAACTTCTGTGTTCTCGTTTCCTTATCAGAAATGAGAATGACAATAATGCATAGTTCACAATATATTTGGTGAGCACTTAAAAAGTGAGTGCACCTAAAGTGCTTAGAATCGTGCCAGGTGCACAATAAGCATCACTAAGTGTTCGTTGTTACTATTACTCCAGCAGAGGGATGAGGCACTTATGTACCCTTAACTGAAAAAAAAAAATTTCTCCCCTACCTGTGAAGGGGACCTATGGAATAACTAGGGAAGACAGGAACATTCGTCTTATCCAGAATGAGTGTGCCTACAGCTGGGTAAAAAAGATGCTATAGCCAGAACACCCTCATATCGAATGTGTTTGTTTGGGGATCCCAGCATTTCCTCACATCATGCCTACACATTTAAAATATCTATTTGATGAACTGGAATATAGGGACGAGAGGAGTGAAAAGTTTTTTTCGGACAATTTTGTCGTTACATGGGTTAGGAAAATTTTCTCTATCTGGCCAATTGTTTGCAAGATATTCCCACAATAATGTTAACTTCTATTCCTCTATCTCCCGTTTCCTTACCATTAATGCTTTCCACCATGCTTCAGGCCTCTGCTTTTAGGATCTGAGATTCCCAAAGAGGTATAAATCTCTACCTCCTCTTCTAACAAGCTTGCTTCGTTTTAAAATCCCATACCAGTGATTGCTATAATTGCACCAAATCTTGGGATAACGTGGAAGCCATCTTGAGTATCATCATCATACTTAATATTAAGTACTTAGCATATGCCAGCCACCATGTCGCATGCCTTATATGAAATATCCCATTTAAGCCTCATAGGAACCCTGTGAATCGGTTCTGCTATAATTTTCAACTTAAAGATACAAAACTTTGGCTTTGGAAAAGTTAAATTACTAGCCCAAAGTCAGATAGCTGATAAGGGACAATGCTAAGATTTGAACTAAGGTTGTATCCTTCCCTAAGATTTAAATTTCAAGACTGTAGTATTCCTCACTTTAACTTTTTAACTTACTTTTTGTGCTTATAACATTAGCACATAGTGTGGCCTAAAAACTCTTCCAAGTTATTTTTCTCACGGAATTTATAGTAACTCTGATGGATTAAGTGTTGGTCACTTACATTCATCTCTACAGGGTGCTCTGTACATCCCTCTGTACTACATTCTAAAGGAGGAATGTTGAGGTGAGTCAAAGATATAATGGGGTCCCCCCAACAATCACAAGTGAGCCGCCATGCTAAGAGGTGAAGATTTTAGATGAGGAGCAAGGGATCAATGGTATTGTTTTCTTCATGGTACTGTGTACTAGTTTGGAGAAGACTTTGAGGTGTTGCAAGACCAAGATATGGTACAGAGTAAAGGAGGTAGACAGGCTAGGCCAGCTTTACCCTATATCTGGGGGAAATGGCTTTCTTGATCCTGGGCTTGGTCTCCTTACTTCCTCTTGAAAACTGTGTGATAAAATTCAAAGGACAGGATCAGGATGTGACCTAGAGAAAAAGTACGAAAGAGACGGTTGTATTTATCATCTTTTAGTTTCACTATGGTTGGTTCATAGTAAGCTCCCCAGGACAGTCTACTAACAGAGTAACCAACTGATGAATTAATTA
Source organism: Neomonachus schauinslandi (assembly GCF_002201575.2). Lineage (NCBI taxonomy): Eukaryota > Metazoa > Chordata > Mammalia > Carnivora > Phocidae > Neomonachus > Neomonachus schauinslandi. The sequence continues at coordinate 144,184,851 of NC_058404.1, forward strand.
TTGTAACAATTCAGTTGACCAGGAGTTTGTTGACATTTGATATATTTTCCTTTGTTTCCATATTTAAATTTTTATAGTACATTTCTTTTTCTTGAGAACTAATCTAGAAGCTGGAAGGCATAATAAACTTTCTAGATTTTTCTTACAGGTTTTTCAGAAACTTTGAGTCTTAATGGAGGAAGAATTAGTCATTGAGATTATTCCCGGAAGGTCCTCTGAATTTTAGTTATCTGGATTTAGAAGATCTCAAACCCAGATTCATCCAGCTTTACGGAGTCTTACCTTTTGTTGTAGGCTATAAAGTTGGTCTAAGATTTTTAAGAAGGTTAAATACTTTTCTATTGTGGTTGCAGTGGTAGGATGTCATACCACCAATGCAGACCTCCCACATCTAGGCTCAGGTGAAGAAGGAAAGCTTATCAAGGGCCTACAAGATTCCATCATCAGGATATATGGCACCACCCCCAGAATGCAAGTATGTTATTACCTCTATTATGTCCCCTCTGATTTTATTTTACCTCCACAGCTTGCAAACGAAAAGAGAGGCCTGATCTTATGTTAGAAAAGTCTGGAGTTCTAACCAATAGGCCCTGAGAGGCCTATTTATGTCACATCCCATCTCTGTGTCCATAAGCAAGTCATTTAACTTACTTTAGCCTTAGTTGTTTTTTTTTTTTTTATCTTTAAGATGGGAGAAGTAACACCTTGCAGGGTTATGATGAAAATTAAATGAGAAATATAACAATAGATTCTTTGCATATTATCTACACAGAGGAGGCTTTAGAAAATCAGTAGGAGATACTCGTACGGTTACAATGCTCATCTTAATCAGATTTTACCTGATTGAATAGGGGTCAGAGGAGAAAGGCCTGTTCTGCCCAGGGTCAGCTCTACCCCAGGTGGAGTTACCTAGGTTTGCATTTCCAGTGAAATTCTGGAAGACTGGAAGAAAGTTCACCATGCAGGCCAAAGTGGACCATAAGCAAAATGAAGAAGGGTAAGCAAAGATTGTCTCGGCTCTCCCTCCCCTGAGCTTTTACTGGGATCTTTCTCCCTTCTCTTATTCCTTTGCCACGGCAAGCTGACCTAATTTTTGAGACTAAAAACCCAACCAGTAGTCTTTAATGATGCTTTACGTAGCAATCGGAAATTACTTGTCACATCTCACCTTTTGTACAAAATTAGTTCATTGAAACTAAGGTGGTGGTAAATGGTATTAATGCCTCGATGCATTAGCTTTCTCAGGTAACAACTGTGAACCTTTTATAAGCCTCCCCGGCAATTTTATTCACCGGAGAACGTAATTTTAGTGAAGGAGAGTTTTAGCAAACCATTTGAGCGCTCAGCTGGGGAGCCCTGAAGTCACACAGCTGAGTCACCAGCCTATCTGGCCAAGGAGTGCTGCTCCAGACTAGAGGGTACTGAGGAGTTTATGATTTTGAGTCTGGGGCACCTGGGTGGCATGGTCGGACCGACTCTTGCTTTCGCCTCAGGTTGTGATCTCAGGGTCGTTAGATAGAGGCCCACGTCTGGCTCTGTGCTCAGCGGGGTGTCTGCTTCAGATTCTCTCTCTCCCTCTCTCAAATACATAAATAAATCTTTAAATAAAATAAAATAAAATAAAATAATTTTGAGTCCAAAATGCCATGTTTTATCTAATATAAAATGCCATCGATAAGATGCACCATTATTTTATGACAATTAAGGAGAATTCTTTAATTAAAAAAAATTTAAACTATGACCAATGCTTTCTTATTACTTGGAATTTTAATTTTACCCTAGTTGAAAGAGATACACTAGTCTTATTTAGACATCGATTCTTTTTTTTTTTGCCCAATACTTTATTTTTTTAAACTTTATTTTGTTATGTTAATCACCATACATTACATCATTAATTTTTGATGTAGTGTTCCATGATTGTTTGCGTATAACACCCAGTGCTCCATTCAGTACGTGCCCTCTTTAATACCCATCACTGGGCTAATCCATGCCCCCACCCCCTCCCCTCTAGAACCCTCAGTTTGTTTCTCAGAGTCCATAGTCTCTCATGGTTCATCTCCCCCTCCGATTTCCCCCCTTCATTTTTCCCTTCCTACTATCTTCTTTTTTTTTCTAACATATAATGTATTATATGTTTCACAGGTACAGTCTTACACAATGTCTATCACCCAGCCACTCCATTCCTCCCACTCTCCACCACTCCAGCAACCCTCAGTTTGTTTCCTGAGATTAAGAATTCCTCATTTCAGTGAGATCATATGATACATGTCTTTCTCGGATTGACTTAATTTGCTTAGCATAATACCCTCCAGTTCCATCCACGTCGTTGCAAATGGCAAGATTTTGTTTTGGTTTTGGTTTTGTTTTTTTGATGGCTGCATGATATTCCATATATATATACAATGGAATATCATACATATATATATACATATATATATATATATATATACCACATCTTCTTTATCCATTCATCTGTTGATGGACATCTTGGCTCTTTCCATAAATCAAAACTTCAATGAGATACCACCTCACACCAGTCAGAATAGCTAAAATTAACAAGTCAGGAAATGACAGATGTTGGCGGGGATGCAGAGAAAGGGGAACCCTCCTACACTGTTGGTGGGAATGCAAGCTGGTGCAGCCACTCTGGAAAACAGTATGGAGATTCCTCAAAAAGTTGAAAATAGAGCTACCATACGACCCAGCAATTGCACTACTGGGTATTTACCCCAAAGATACAAATGTAGGGATCCGAAGGGGACGTGCACCCCAATGTTTATAGCAGCAATGTCCACAATAGAAATCGATTCTTAGTATATATGTTCTATATATACACCAGTATTACTATGTCTATGTTAGTATTATGTATGCATAAAAAGGAACAAATAATAAGTGGAATACATTGGTTAATATATTTCTAAGGCTTTTTCGATTCCAAGTCCTCCTTTTCCTAAGCACTTTCAACTTTGAAATCATCGGTATTTTTGTCTTTCCACACATTATTTTCTTTTCTGCCTTTAAAAGGGTTGGTGATGTTGCATTACTTAAAAGGGTGTTCCCCTTTGGTCTACAGGATTTTCTTTTAAGCCTCTGAGACTATGCACAAACCATGGCAACTTCCCTGTAACTGCTGCCTGGCAGCAACACAGACCCAGCCCGATGGCAAAGATGGGAAAGCATCAAAAAATTATGCGGCTTAGGACTGATAAAATCTAAATTCATTATGATTGTTAGGGGTAAATGTTTACATTTTCAATATGCATTTTTTTCAGTGCACGAAGCTAAAACGAGCCATAATCACAGCACTTCACGCTTGTGCCTAACTCTGTAGTTGTCAAAGCATTTTCATCCACATTATCTGATGAAAATTGCAGCCTAGAACCAAGGTTAGTGAGAGTTGCATTTTCTCTGGTGGTAGATAATGTCTTACAAAACAATAAATCAATGCGATTATCCTGCATATGTATATTCACGCCTGTGTTCTTTGCTCTTTCATTTGCCAGCTATGGCAGAGACTGTAGGTCCACCAAAATCCATCCTTCTCTTCCCCCAGGGCACAAAATCTACACACAGTAAATTTAAAGCGAGATGTTCACTTCGTTTTCTTTGCATTGGTGGATTATAATTCTTTGAGTTTCAAAAGTAACCATCTGTGTGGACCATCATTGGGTGGTAATGCTGAAGACAAAATTACTAAAGGCCTCTGGTAGTCATTAGTAGAGACAATAAACACTTTCAGTACACCAGGAATAGAAGACAAAAGCAGTAGAATATTCTGCAGGCATGATATATTTCCTGCTAAGTCACCTGTGAACATTTTACACGTTCACATGTAAACGTTTTAACATTTTATTTTTTTTTAAAGATTATTTTTTCGAGAAAGAGAGAGAGGGAGACCATGAGGTGGGGAGGGGCAGAGGGAGAGGGAGAAGCAGGCTCCCCACTGAGCACAGACCTGGACATGGGGCTCCATCCCAGGACCTTGAGATCATGACCTGAGCGGAAGTGAGATGCATAGCTGACAGCCACCCACACGCCCCCAGTTTTAATGTTTTAAAAATGCTACATTTACAAAAAGATGGTAGGTATATATTACAGGGCTAAAGAAACATTTCAGGAAAAAATTATATTATGAGAAACATAAAAGCAATTTAAAGCTACCATTAAAAGAACACACATGGTTATCTCCGAAAAAAACTTGAACTCCAAGCATTATGAGGTTAGGACGTAACTGAATTGTTTGTGGGAATCATAAGAGTCACTAAGTTATACTGAGATTAGTGACAAATACACTGATGTTGCTACCTTAAAACAGAAGAGAGGTGAGAAATGTTCATGGTACAAGGATATCACCTTCCTTACTAATCCAGCCCTTGAAAATACCATTCTGCTTCCATGAAAGATCTTTTTAAAGAAGTATTTCAAACTTAAGTCTCCTCTCCTTCCCAGTTTTGCTGCTTCCGACTTCTTACTCTCTACTTTTTCTTTCCTAAGAGGTTGGAGGAAGGAGAGGGAATGAGCATCTAAAGCCTGGAGGATTTATAGTCAGCTTACTTTGTTATAAGCTCATTGAACATTAATTTCTTTGACTTAAAAGATTAATTTATTTCTTTGGACTTTGGAAAACTAGAGAGCTCATTTATTTAGACCTTCAAAACATAGTACTTTCTGTTTACTGTTTAATAAATTATCACACCCTGGGTTATATGTCATCTTGGTCTTTAAAGGTAGTTGAAAGAGAGAGGAGGGATGGAAAGGAGGGAGAAGAAGGTCAGAAGGGCCTAAGGGAGTATGAAGAGGCAGATAATGTCCAAATCCATGGAATTTTAGGCTCAGTGTTTCTTTCCCATCAGGGCTTTGCTGGGTGCTCTTTCCTTCCCTCCACCACAACTCTTAGTAAGAGAAGGCTAGTGAAGGAAGCGAGTTCTTACTTTCTATGTACCTATAAATAGGTTTTAATAGTAATATGGCAACTGTAAGGCACTGAATAATTTCTTTTTTTTTTTTAAAGATTTTATTTATTTATTTGACAGAGAGAGACACAGGGAGAGAGGGAACACAAGCGGGCGGGGTGGTGGGAGAGGGAGAAGCAGGCTTCCTGTGGAGCAGGGACCCCAATGAGGGGCTCGATCCCAGGACCCTGGGATCATGACCTGAGCTGAAGGTCGACACTTAATGACTGAGTGACCCATGTGCCCCCTGAATAATTTCTAATATGCAAGATCTTTGCCTTAGAGTTATATATCATTGGGAATATGAAAACTGCAAATCATTACCATCATTTTATCAATGAGGACACTGGGCTCAGAAAGGTGAGTCATTTGTGACCCAGGCATTTGGTGACATAGCTCCAATTTGAACAGAATGAACAAACTCCAAAACCAGTTGTACATAATATTCCACCTCTGTTATCTTACTCAGAGGAGTGTCTGGGACCATGTAGAAGGGGATGAGGCCACGATGGCAGGTTTATTGGGTTGGGATATCTAGGGCCTTGCCACTTAGGTGTTTGCCTACTTAGCCTACACCAGGGCCAGCACAAAAGCCCAGATTTTTTTTTTTTTTAAATCAGAAGTTATCTTTTTTGGTGTCTATATGAATATGGGTAAAGGAAAAGATCACAATGATGAGCTAAAACTAATAGGTATAGTATCATGGAGAAGATTATATCTTAGATTTATTGGATTTGTATTAAGCTGCCATTTAAAAAATATGGCAAGTCAAACAGATTGAGGCATATATATTAAAAAAAAAAAAAGGATCCTTCGGAAAGGTGGGTGGGGGGATGGATGAAATGGGTGATAGGGTTTAAAGAGTACACTTATCATGATGAGCACAGGGTGATGTATGGAAGGGTTGAATCACATTACTGTATGCCTGAAACTAATATAACACTGTATGTTATCTATACTGGAACTAAAATAACAAACTTAATTTTAAAAAAAGATCCCTGAAAGACTGAAGAAGAATGTACAGTAAAATAGATAAGGAAAAAGCCCCAGGCATCTCCTCCTCCCAGAAAAACCAGATTGTAAAACGAAATCACCTGGATACAGGTTTTGGATGGCGATTTTTCACTGGTTTTCCTTAGAGACTAGTTCAGTGATTTCCAGTGGAGTATTTGAAAGCTCTCTACATATATTATACTAATAATTTTTAATAATCTACAATGCAAAATGTTTATCATTATTCCAAAATATTATGTTTTAAAGAGTTTTTCACCCTTCATATTTCTGTTCATTCACTCACTCTTATGGAATTAAATAATGTTAATGTTAATGTTAATGACCACTAGGAAGTCTTCCTATACTGCCTTAAGGCGATCTTTTGGAGAATACGGGTGGACCTAGAATCAATACATTCCAAAATTTTCCTTTCTACCACCACATGTGTGTCTGTTTATGTGTTGTGTCCCACAAATAACCACAAGCTTATATTGTCCCGTCCAGAGGCAGGGAGGAGTGTTACAGCTGGAGGCTGCTCTGTGTGGGAGAAGATGCCCGTGTGAAGGCCTTCCAAAGGAATCCACTCAAGCCTCATATCAGATTTGGGAGGGCTGGTTTTACCTGCCTAAACCTGGCACAGGCAAGACACCATCAAGCATTTCCTTGGCCAGGGAGAGTGGGGATACCAGTCCTACCTTGTGACTTTGGTGCAGTTTTGACCCACTCTTTTCTTAGTAACAGCTCAGCTTAAAATCTAAAGCATTGAGACACACCCCAGTTCCCTGAATGAGGCCATAGGAAGGTCAAACTCTCCCAAAGTTTGTAGTTGTATCACAGATTTACCTTCCTCCATGAGAGAACGAATTGAGAGAGAGAGAGAGAGAGAGAAAGATGGGGAAGAGGAGGAGGAAGAAGAAAGGAAAAAAGGAATCAGGGGTAGGCAGAAAGGAAAGAAGGAAGGAAGGAAGGAAGGAAGGAAGGAAAAGGAAAGTGGCTTGACCTTGAAGAGATCGGACTTCCAGTGCCAGGAAATTTGCAAGTCATATTCTCCAGAGTACTTATTTTATTTCTGGCATTAAATAAAGCCCTTAGGGAAGGCTATTAATTTATCTCTGTATTAAATTACACTTGTTCATACTCTAGTGGCCTGAAAAAGTTAATTTACCATTTGAATGGCATGAATGATGAATACTTACATCAAGTCCGGGCACTTGACAATACTTGACAAACATTTAGCTTTTTTTTTTTTTTTTGCTTAGATGTGCTTTATTTTTTATTAGTATCTATGGAAAAGGAAAATAAAATAGTGATGTTCTGTGGATAGCAAGGCAATTCCTTGATAGGGTACCATCTAAGAGCAAAAGATGTCTTAACATAGGGCCCTGGAGGGAGGAGAGAATATCAGAAAAGAAAAGGACGGGGGGTGGGGGGGTGGGGGGGTGGGGGGGTGGAGGGAGATGATGCCAAATCCCTTGCCTTCTCCACACCTGCCCTTTTTATTTGGGATGCAGTAACCTTCTATCCCCCAACCTTAGATTTCTCTAAACCCCGTGCCTACCTACTGTATCGTATCGTTATGAGCTGTCATGTGGGGGCTAGAATGGGATTCCGAAAATTAACAGCTGATTTTTATTCCCCTGGATATATCAGTTGCCTGGGACACTAAAATAATATGAATTAGTTTTGAAATGAAATGTCGTTTGTGGAAGAAGAGTGCATAATAATTTGCTTAATTTAAACAATGGGGAGGAAAGGACAGACATCTGAACTGCATTTCATAACTAATGAATGTTTATTGGACTTTTGGATACTGTAGAAATACAACTCTGTACTGGCGGGGGGGGGGGGCGGCATGATTACATAGTGATCTTGCAAGAGGAATATAGATCAGCATGAAAACAGCTGTACCCTTTAGTTATTTTGGAGGCAAACATATTAATCACATAAGGTAACATTGGATGTTGCTTCTTGTCTTTGAAAGCTGTGGGGGTGCCTTTGTGTTCCAGAAAATGCTTGGTGCAAAACCCTGGGGTCCCACCTCCCCATAAAGAGGAGGTGTGATGAAGTAGAAAGAGTGCTTGGCAAGCCACAGGCAAAAAGCATTCTCCTTATTTTTATAGATCCAATGCAGTACATGAATTTTTGAAATAAAGGAGAATGCAGTGAATCAAGGAGTAAATGGATACATAAGAAAACGAAATTTCTAACGTAGCTCTTGGTGAGCCAAACTCCCAGATATTCAACAAATTATATATGTAAAGGAAAGGCTTGTAAATTGTCAAATGCCTAAGGTTAACCACACTGTGTGTTGGCTCTGGTTCCTCGGGGACACCAACAGTTGGTTGAAATAAGGGAAGCTAGACATCAGGGCACGCGTGGGGCTCTGATGCTCCCTCCGTGCGTTGCAGGAGCTTAGAGGAGCTTAGAGCCCGCTTCTCGAAGCACTGCCCGCAGGCCCAGCACCTGAGCCACCCCTCCGCGGGCATTCCCTCCGCTCCCTACCTACCTGTCTTACTCCCCAAAGGGGAGGGAACCCGAGAGTCAGGTGCGACCCAGCAGGGGGAGTGGGTGAGCTGGCCCGAGGGCAGCCCGAATACGTCCTCGAGTGTGGGTGTGGGTGTGGGTGTGGGGCAATTTGGGTGGGAACAGCGTGGAGGTTACCACCACCGAGTCCCGCGCCTCGCTGCTGGGGTGTGTGCAGAAAGAGCGAGGATAAATAGGAGGCTCCCTCCTCCCAGCCACACTCCCGGAGCCTGCCGCCCGCCCGCCCGGGGTGTTGCCTGCCCAGGGGCCCGGGTGCCAGCCTGAGAAGTAGTTTCATTTCCTGCTGGCCCGAGAGAGTAGTTTCCAGGCCCGCCCTCGGGCGCCCGTGGCCCGGGAAGGGGCGCAGGAGGAGGCGGGAGACTCGTCCAGGGGCTGCCCGGCCCCTCAGCGTGGGGTTGATGGACCGGGCCGCCCCGGGCAGCGGCGCCGGCTCCCTGCCACTGCTCCTGGCCCTCGCCCTGGGTAAGTGGCGCGCCTGGCACTGGAGCCCCAGGAGGAAAGTCTGCGGTGGAGTGGCAGGGAGGGCGAACCCTGATCCGCGCGGGCATCTGGACCCCCCGGGCGCGCTGGGGGCTGTCAGGGCCCAGGCGGAGCGCTCTGACCCCCGGGCGAGCTCGAGGTTAAGATTTCGGCGCTTGGCACCTAGGGCTGCACCTGCTGGGGCTGCCCGAGGGCCGAAGGGATCCCGTGGCCCCGCTGCTGGCGCAGGTGCCGGCGAGTGAGGGGCGTGGGAGCGGAGCCCACCGAGGAAGGAGCAGGGGACACTGGACGGAGGACAGCTCCGGGGAGGCAGAAGGGAGGGAACGCCCTGGCTTAAGATGCGGCCTGGGAGGGCCGAGCACGGTGGAGAGCAATTTGTGGGGTGTGTGTGCGCCTTGGGTGTGTGCGAGAGACAGGGGGACGACTCCTGGAGGGCCAGGAGTGGAGTAAGACCCCCGGCCCTTGTCAGGGCAGTGGGGAGGGGCTGGAGGAGGAGAGAAGACCACTTCTTTTTTTTTTTTTTTTTTAAAGATTTTTATATATTTATTCATGAGAGAGAGAAAGGCAGAGGGAGAAGCAGGCTCCCCGCAGAGCAGGGAGCCCGTTTCGGGACTCGATCCCAGGACCCTGAGATCCTGACCTGAGCCGAAGGCAGACGCTTAATGACTGAGCCACCCAGGCGCCCGAGAAGACAACTTCTGAGACCTTAGGCCCCGGCTGCTGATAGGGAAAGGGAAATGGCATGTTTTACTGAGGGCACTATCTAAGCAATGCAGAGATGTTTTACTTGGAACCCATTATTCCCTATTTTAAGATGAAATGGGGGGGGGGGGAGACTTTTCTTCATTGAGAAAAAGTAAACTTGGGCTGTTCAGTTCAGGAGCACTGGGTGCGGTTCTGCCCTGAGGGAAGAGTGGTGGGACTGGAGGAGCAGGATGCCTGGATCCGCTAGAGGTTCCCCTCGCTTCCTTGGGAGGCAGCCTTGGCAGAGAGTTCTGGAACGCAGGTGCTGGGGAAAGTTCTTGCAGCTGGATGTGGGAAGGGACCAAGGAAGGCATGTAGGTGGGAAAATCCTGCTACATCAAGACATCCCCTCTGCACCATGGTCATTTTGAGGGAGGTAGGGGGAAGGGGCAGCAATATTTTGTAGTCTTAGCTGGGCTCAGGGGTAGGGACACCTGGGCTTGAGGCGCTAAAGTGGGGGGAGGGGAGTCTCCACAGCTTCAGTGTCTCCATGACATCACTTCTGCCTTCAAGCCTGGGAAAGGCTGGATTTCTCACGTGGTGGGGAAAGAGGCAGAATCTACATGGACACTTTCATTTGGCTATGGTCCTTGGAGTAGGAGAGGTGGCTAAAAAAATGTGTCATGACCTTGGCTGGAAGTGAGTGGATCTGACTTAGGGCCATGGTTAGCGAGAAGGGGCTGATTTAAGAAACCCAGCAGAGGAAGAAGTGAGTGACAATGTAGTTGGGGCATCATGTGGAGTCTGAGGAAGAGCAACGGGCAGAGAGAGTTAGGTCCAGAAACAGTGCTGATGCTTTGGGAAGCATTATTTGGATGAAGCAGGCGTTTTCTTCCTCCCCCTTGTCTGGATTTTCCAACAAAGTATTGACTGAAAATCTGCTATAGTCAGCAAGATGTTAGAGTATATGGGGAAAGGGGTGGGAAGAGGGCTCAAGAGATTCTGAGACGTGAGTCCTGCCTGAAAGATGTTATGCTGAGGGGCACCTGGGTGGCTCAGTCGGTTAAGCATCTGCCTTTGGCTCAGGTCATGATCTCGGGGGTCCTGGGATGGAGCCCTGTGTCGGGCTCCCTGCTCAGCGATGAGTCTGCTTCTGCCTCTCCCTTCCACTTGTGTTCTCTCTCTCTCAAATAAATAAAATCTTTTTTTTTTTTTTAAAAAAGATGTTATTCTGAATTTGGGAATGCAAGACTAACCAATATGAAACAATAAGAGAAACATCCATAAAACCAGAGAAGGGCTAGCTCGCCAGGGAGGGATGGAGCAGTGGGAAAAGCTGCATGAAGGACATGAGTGGGTGTCTGGGTGCCTGGATAGGATTTGAAATAGGCAGGAGAGGCCAATGATAGAGGGTGAAGTGTGGGGCGAGGGGACAGAGCTGGGGGCCAGAAGACCTGATTGTCTCAGGTATAACCCAGGTACTAAGAACTAATTAAGGCCTAGATTAGGGCGTTGTGCCACAGCAGAAGTGTCATGGTAGAAGTGATTATTCCAGGTTGATAGACATTCTTTCCCCTTTACTATCACATAGTGCTTTATTATTTTTTTTCTCAAAACTTGTCACGAGACAGAAATGAAAAGACAAAACAAAACTCTAATCCAGTGCTGTTGTTACATTCAAGGTAACCTGATTGTGCAACTGTCCTGTTGAATGTTTGGCTTAGGGAACTGAATTCAGTCTCCAGATCCCCTAAAAGCTCCACTGCATGCAAAATTCCAAAGGATGTAATTTGTTGGCATCAGTGTTCCCATAAAGTGGTTTGATTTCTCTCACACACGCTTGACTTTTCAGTCCCATTCCTAATTTAGATCACATGTTAAACGTTGTTTACTTTTTGAAGAAAATGTGAGCAATGTACTGTGTGATGCACTAATGTGTGTGTGTGTGTGTGTGTGTGTGTGTGTGATGGGGGAGGGATGGGGGGAGTGCCTTGAGAACAGGCATGGGGCACACAGGAGACTTGGTTCCCGCTCTACCATTCCATGACTCTCAGATGTCCATAAATGACAAGATTCTGGACATTGTTTTTCTCCTTTGTAAAATGAAGGAGCTGCTTTAGATGAGCCTGAGATCCTTAGCAACTTGACACTGTACTCATCTTTAACTAACATTTCCACTGGGAAGTTTAACAGAAATTTTTGTACAACACTATGTACCTTTCATTTACTTTGTGATGGGCTCTTTGTTTCATGCAAACTTGATCATAACAGAGAAAACCGTAGGTGCTGATTTCTTTGAGAAATATGGTAAAGAGGCAATGACTTTGGGGCCCCTGGGTGGCTCAGCCGGTTAGGCATCCAACTCTTGATTTCAGCTCAGGTCATGATCTCATGGTTGTGGGATCAAGCCCCGCCTCTGGTTCCAGGCTCAGCAGGGAGTCTGCTTGTGATTCTCTCTCCCTCTGCCCCTCCCCCAGCTCCTGCACACTTGCCTGTTCTCTCTCTCTCTCTCTCTCTCTTTAGGGGCACCTGGGTGGCTCAGTCTGTTAAGCGTCTGCCTTTGGCTCAGGTCATGATTCCAGGGTCCTGGGATCGAGCCCTGCATCGAGCCCCGCATCCGGCTCCCTGCTCAGTGGGGAGTCAGCTTTTCCCTCTCCCTCTGCATCTCCCCCTGCTCATGCTCTCTCTCTCTAATAAATAAATAAAATCTTTTAAAAAAGTAAATAAATCTTAAAAAAAGGCAATAACTTTGCTTAAAGTATCTTTTTTCATCTCAAAGAAATCAGATTATCTTTTTTTGATTCTGTTTTTTGATTTCTCCCTCTCATCCAGTTGCTGTATAAAAACTAAAACGGAAATCATAACCAGTGAAAAAGGTAAAAAGGTGCTACCTTTTAAAAAATGAGTGAATTTTAAGACTAAAAATATGTTCCCCACCTCATTAAAATCTAAAACATTAATATTTGGGGATGCCTGGGTGGCTCAGTTGGTTAAGCGGCTGCCTTCGGCCCGGGTCATGATCCCAGGGTCCTGGGATCGAGTCCCACATCGGGCTCCTTGCTCAGCAGGGAGCCTGCTTCTCCCTCTGTCTCCCTCTGCTTGTGCTCTCTCTGTCAAGTAAATAAAATCTTAAAAAATAAATAAATAAAACATTAATATTTGTGAGTGGGTTTAAGTTCTGCCTGAGAATATGAGTGTGCTCATGCTGTGTGTCTAGCTTCCAAGTTACCAAGCAGGTAGGTGGCCGCAAGTAAAATTCCCATTGTACAAATGAAGTAACTGAAACCCCAAATGCTGCAAGATTTTAGGCTTCGCCTCTTCAGTTATACTTCTGGCTTAGAAGAGCATTAGGAGTGGTTTTTTCCTCTTCACAATCCCAGGTTTTGCACATAAACAGCTGTTACAAATTGATTTTTGTTATTGCTCCATTCTCAGTTGCTGTGTGGAAATTCCCAAATAATTCTGGAAGATCCCACCACTTGCAAGCATGCTTTGTTATGTCCAACTGAAGGTGCCCCTGCTGATGCTTTGGTCGGCCCATGTCTGTGCTGAAGTCAAAGGCCCTGAAGACAGAGAGTCCCTATGTCTGTCTGTCCCAGGGTCTCTGCAGACACCGCTCACCCCAATACCCGGGTGCTCCTCAAGTCCTCAGAGAGACCAGTGCAAGAACCTCATCTTGTTTTTTCTCGCCCTTTTATTGTAGTCAGCTCATGCCAAGACATAGACACGAGTGTAATGAGGAAGACAGTGGGGGGGACAGTCAGAGGGACAGGCATCAGGCTGTACCTTGAATCACCTCTCTGAACCATGGACCATGCTTATAAACTCTCCATTAGGATTAGCATCTTCCCAGGAGGGTCCAGACAAGCCAGAATCCAGACTGCATGCAGTTAGGCCTAGACCATGATCCTGATACCCTTCCAAAATTACCATGACAGACCCCTAGATCCACAAAGAATCTTGGGGAGGGGGAGAGGTCAGGGTTAGGAGAGCACCAAAGTAAACTGTAAGAGGAAAGCAACTGATTAAAATGGGTATGCTTGGTAATGCTAATAACAGCTAGCTTTCCCAGGCAGATTTGTATGTTGAAGAAGGACTCCCAATAGCTTAAATGAATCTTTAATTGTTAAAATTTAAAGAAATGATAGGGTATTTTTTAGATGGTTGGAGAGAGAGGGGGTATTTAATCTTAATTCAGATCACTTAGGCAATAACCTACTTTGATTATCAGCAAGGTCAATTCCAATAGCCACGAAGTACTTTTACTCATTCTTTACATTTTTTTTTTTTTTTTGAGGATATGTAGTATGTTATTTACCTGACCTGGAGAGTAGAGGCACTGGTTCCAAAATGGTGACCAAAAGTATCACTGAAGTATAACAATGTTTGTGTTCAGCCTTTTTTATTTAAAAGTGCTTGAGTTGATAGTGTAACAGGATGAGTTATTAATATAACATTTCCTCCACTGCAAAGTCATAGCTTCATTCATTCATTTATTTACTTATGTACTTTTTAATTTATTTACTTATTTACTTATTTACTTTTAGGGTGGGGGATGCATAAAGAGTGCCTGGCACATAGTAGGAGCCCAAAACATATTAGTTAACTAACTGAATGAATGCAAGTTTGTGACAATGTCCAGTCATTAAAACAACAGCAGATTCAGTAAAGAAAACAGTTCTACTTCTTGTTGGCAAAACATGCACACAATTCAGAGATGTAGAGATACCTGCTTCTTCATCCTTTTTTTACTTGGAACTTGCTTCCAGCAATGCTAGAGAACCTTTCACCAAAGGACTTTTGTTTTGCAAGTAGTTTAATTACTTCTGTTTCTTACATTCTGTATGGGAGATTCAGACTACTCTTTGTCTCTCAGTGTTTGCTTCGATGTCAGAAGCAATCAGTTAGAATAGGGGCTTTTAAAATAAGTGTTTAAATGGTGGCAGGAAGGTATTGGATTCAGGGCATTCTCTAATGGGTCGTTAAAAAATGCCATTTGAATTCTATGAGGTGTGAGGTAATTTGCTGTCTTGTTTGGTTATAACTTTTTCTTTTTTTTTCAGCCATTCTTCTTTCTTTTCTTTTTAATTTTTATTTTTGTATTTAAATACAATTAATTAACATATATTATTAGTTTCAGAGGTAGAAGTCAGTGATTCATCAGTCTTATATAATACCCAGTGCTCACTACATCGTATGCCCTCCTTATTGATGATTATAACTTTTTCTAATACACACATGTTTCATTAGCTGGGAGTAACCAAGTTACTATGTTCATGGTTTCTATTCAGTATTAAATGGAATAAAAACCTGTGGTGGATCCTATAGAAGTTGAGACAGATCGGCTGTGGAGGCTGACTGTGGTCTGACTTTTTAGTGTTGAGGAATCCCTAACTCTAACATTATATGTCAATATCTCATAGCAATCAATGGTCTGGATTTCTTTTTTTTTTTTTTAAAGATTTTATTTATTTATTTGAGACAGAGAGAATGAGAGAGAGCACATGAGAGGGGGGAGGGTCTGAGGGAGAAGCAGACTCCCTGCTGAGCAGGGAGCCCGATGCGGGACTCGATCCAGGGACTCCAGGATCATGACCTGAGCCGAAGGCAGTCGCTTAACCAACTGAGCCACCCAGGCGCCCAATGGTCTGGATTTCTTGATGGTTAGACTGAAGCATGTGATGCACAGACCCATGCCCCCTGCCTAGGGGTGAGTCACATGGTCCAGGTCTTTCCAGAGAAAAATAGGGCAGCTTGCCTCTGCCTCTTATTCCTGGAAGCCTAGTACAAAGGTCAAGAAATTGTCATAGAGGGTGAATGAGGCACTTTAGGAGATGCAGACTTGACTTCTTCATGACCACCTTCCCACTGAGATGTCATTCTGAGTTTCTGACATTTGACTGGTCCCATCTCCTAGGGTGACTGATGCACATGTTGCTGATGACACAAGCAGATGCCTGCTTGACCTTTGCTGTGGAATCTCCACATAACCCCTTACGTGTGGGGGACCTTTACGGTTGGAAAATCATTTTCATATCATTATCTCATTTGATCTTCACACCCAAAATAA
Organism: Neomonachus schauinslandi; assembly: GCF_002201575.2. NCBI lineage: Eukaryota > Metazoa > Chordata > Mammalia > Carnivora > Phocidae > Neomonachus > Neomonachus schauinslandi. Next base: position 144,200,574 of record NC_058404.1, read on the forward strand.
TAAGAGAGCAGCTATGTCGTATGCATGCCAGGCACTGTTCTAAGAACCTAATAACTCATTGTATCCATATGACACAATCCATCTAACACACAAGCTATACATCATTATCATTCCCATTTATATAGGAGAATATGAAACACAAAGGCATTAAGTAACTTGTCTAAGCTTCTGGCTTTATGAGCATGAACTCTGAAGATGGGGTAACAGAGCCTGGATCGTAGTAGATAAATACATGTTGCTGAATGAGGTAGACAAGAGGAGATGGGTCACCGAAGTGCAGTGCAATGACATATCATTGCATTGAAGAGGGACCCGGTGCTTCTGACTTATCAAAAAAACATTGACGTTCATACTAGCTGTTCCTGCCAGCTTTGCTTTCCTTGATGCCGACCTGGGCATTTGTGGCATCCCCAGCTCTGGATATGCCTCAGGCTCTTGGATTCCTGGCTCTTTATCCCAGCCAGGAAACCTGCCTACTTATATCCTAGGCACAGGCCATTCCAGCCAATAGTGAACAGTTGGTGGGATGATGGTCCTGAGAGGACCCACAGGCCTATGACTGAGAATGGCTAAAAAGAGCATATCCTGAGGCGGTATGATGCTGTGGTCAAGAGTGTAGACTCTGAGCTAGGCTATATCTAGGCATGACCCCCCTGGTGCTATGACTTACTAACTCCTTGATCTTGAGCAAATCGTTTAAACCCCTCGGCCTCAGTTTCTTCATCTATAAAAGCCAATAGTAATATAACCAAGGCTATTATATAGACTAGATTAATTACAGCACAAAGCACTTAAAATGTGCCTGGAACATAGTAAGTTCTGGATAAACATGAGCTATTATAATAGGTAACAAGAAAGTACAGAAGAAATCATTAATTACGATCCGTATATTTTTAAAATTGTGGATATTTTGATTCTGGGTGCTTCCTTAATGTAACCAGGGTCTATCAATTGATAGAAAAACTTTATTTTGCCTTTATTTCTCAAATTCCTGCTCCCACTAGTTATGAAAAAGGAAATGGCTAAAAATTATCAAAGGAGTTCTATTTGACTGGTTTTGTTAGAAAGGAACAAATGTAAAAAATAATCCTGCAAAAGCAAAATGCATATCTGCTTTCTAAAAATGTCTCTATAGAATCTTATTCATCTGCCAATTTTGATCCTAGTTTTATGCAGTGAAAAGCTCTACAGCACTTGCCTGGCATTGACACCCAAACCCAGCATCTTAAGGTTGGACCAGACACAAAAGTCAGCCTACACTAGCAGAGAAAAATAAAATATTTAGGAGATAATTTTAATATTTTAGACAATCTCATCAAAATGGGGTTATCTCACTTATTCAAATTAAACAAATAATTATCTTAATTAAAAAATAAATCTGTCATTACAGAAAAATGAATGATGGCACACTGTCAAAATTTGTTTCTAAAAATCAGAAAAATGGGAAAATGAACAGAAATTGTTTTTAGAGAGTTTTCTTATGACAAAATAATGTTTTTTTCCAGATTATAAAGAGTAGACAGCTGTGCACAAATGTTGTTGTTCCATACTGTTGTCTTGTAACATTGAGAAAGTTATTTAATCTCCTTGTGCTGCACCGTCTCATCGACAGAATGGTATCAGTAATAATGCCTATCATCTAGGGATATAGGATTGTTTTGAGGATAAAATGAGATAATTCAGGAAAAGATTTTAGCAGGATAATTGGCTACCAAATGTCCAATGTATTATTAATATTTTCACCTTTGTGAATATGTAGATAATTTAAAATTATTTCATAGGTATTGGCTAAAAAGAAGAAACAGAATGATTGCATTCCTTATGCCAGTTGGAGTGCTGGTGTTTTTGCTTTGATCAAAGGAGATTGCTTTAATATTCACCACTGGAAGCAAAGGGAAAAAACTAGAAATCTGCTCCATCATAACCATGCTTTCAATAGTGCTTTTAATAGTTCCATTAGAATGTAAGCTCCATGATGGCCGAGATTTTCGTCTGATTTATTTACAGCTATATTCCCAGGGCCTAGGACAGTGCTTGTACATAGTAAGTGCTCAATAAACATTTGTTCAATAAACGAATCTGAATGCACATAGCACAGGAGTCCTCCTAGACCAGTCGCTTCTCATAGTCAGTCACAAAGATCAAGATGTAAACTTTGCGCACGCGTGCACACACACACACACACACACACACACACACACACACTAGCTTCCATAATAAAAAACAAAGAATCTTCATGTTTCCCAGTAACTCTTTATATTCCATCTTTAATGTCTCTGAATTTGCAAAAAATGACTTATTTTAGGCAGTTGTTCACTTAGATGGTAGCTGTGCCTGGTTTTACTGAGTAGGCTGACCTGATAGAATGAGATTTGCTCATGAAATTTAGGTATTGACTGCCACCACCAGCAAAACATGAACTTATCCAAACACAAGACTCTCTTTCCCATGGCATAGTGTTGGGAGTGGGCTGTTGGAAAGTAGTCTTTATTTCTAAAACATGTAATAATAAGGAAGGTATATCTAAAATTGTTTGCTATTTTAAAGTGTGTCTAATACTATTATAAAGTGTGTCTAATACCGTGCTTAGCATTAAGGAGAATTGTCTAAGTATGTCACTGTCTTTCCAAAAAGAGTTTGTGTTATATTGGGCAAAAATGTTTATCAGGAATGAAACATTGTATAGTAGTTGAATACCTAACAGTTTAAATTACTAGTAAAAACTAAATATGACCTCAGAAGGAGAATTTGTTATGGGCTGGAGTGATTGGGAAAAAAAATCATCAAGGAAATAGGGACTTGAGTTAGTTTTCCCATGAGGGTGGTAGAGGAAACAATGGGAGAAAAATTAGAAGGTGGACAAATTAATAATGACCTTTTCCTTGTGTGTGCAGCAGAGAGTGAGCAGGCCCACATGCCTAGAACAAAGAGTTAATTTTGTGTGGTATCGAGGGAAATATCGACTGGGTAAGGACCTGGTTTCCAGAATGAGAACATTAGTCAGGATCCTGAATTCTTGATGCAGTGCCATCTTCACAGGATTTCCTAGGAATTAGAGCCAGGACATTTTGTAATTTAGACAAATTCAGGCATTTAGTTATAGGTTAAGACTTTATTTTAAAATGTTATGTGGTCTCCTACCTGTGGAACTTGTTTGAATACTGGAGAAATATCCAGATTCCATTTTCCTGTGTGCCCTGTAGCTTGGTGAAGAGCTGGCCTCACCTTGCTTAAGTTAAGATTACAGGCTGACCGGTTTGCTTTGTGGCCCCTAACCATGTACTGCTAGGCTTTCCAAGGCTGCGGGTGGCTCATAATCACGAGGTAGCTCCAGGCCCATCTTAGAGTAGCAATTGCATTTGGAGAAAGAGACTAATCCAAGAGGACCAATTCAAGAGAATTAACTCTCGACCACAGAGAAAAACAGAAGGAAACGAATTTAATGAACTTTATTCTTCTCACTGACTCCCCCCACCCCGCCACCCCTCTTCTATGACAGCTCCATTCTCTAACACTAAAGACGTCGTTTTGTCCCTAACTCATGTCAGAGGGCCTCCTTCTTGGGAGTGTAATAATAATGGATAATGAGTAGCTATTGTAATATTTTCAATAGGGGATTAATACAGGGAACGCAGTGACTTGTTTTGTTTTGTTTTGCTTTTTTAGAGAGAGCAGGGGGTGGAAGGGAGGAAGGGCAGAGGGAGAAGGAGAGAGAATCTTAAGCAGGCTCCACAACCAGCACAGAACCTGACAGGGGGCTCGCTCGATCTCACACTCTTGATTGAGCCAAAATCAAGAGTCTGACGCTTAATCGACTGAGCCCCCCAGGTGCCTCAGGGAATACAGTGGTTTTAAGATTAGTTTTTATGTGCAGAATGGATCAGATGAAGAGGGACGAATAAGAGCAAGTAAAGAGAAAGCAGCTGTTCTAGGCTAGGAAGTAGCCTGGAAAGTCTGGACCAGGCAATGGAGGGACAGAAATAAATCCAATAAATGCTTCTCAGTAAGATTTTATGGGATATAATGACAAGTCATGTGTAGGTAAGAAAGGGGAAAGAGGAATGAAAGCTGTCTCCAAGACTGCTAACCTGAGAGAGAAAAAGAATTTATGGTGCCGTATATGAAAGAAAGCTGCTTTTTTTCTTTTGGTGAGAATGCAAAATGCTTTTGAGACTTTCAAATGTCTTATGAGCATTTGGAAATATGGAAGTTGACTTCAAATTAGAGCAGTGGACCCCAAATCTGATTGCTCTCCCAAGAAATGTAAAAAGTACAAATTATCAGGCCTCTCCCCAGACCTACTAAAATCTGATTGAGATGTTCCCATGAATCTAAATTTTTAAAGACCTTCCAGGAGAAAAAACAAATTTTCCTTACAGAGTAATTGCAAATAATATATGTAGATACTATCCCATGTAGGAGGTCCTTTTGAGTGTAGGCTAGTTTCCAAAGAATAGAGCATGAACAGGAAAAAGAAAATGGTAACTTTACAGTGCAAAAGTCTGGCACACACTATCTTCACTAAGTGGCCAAGTTCAATATCACAAATGATGTCATGTAGATGTCATGAATCCCTCATGTAATGTGATGAGGGGAACACGTCTCTTCTGTAGAATTTGCTCCTAAAACCCATAACCCCAGTCCAATCATTATAAAAATATCAGACAAACCCAAAATTGAAGGGCATTCTACAAAATACCTGACTAGTACACATCATATTTGTCAATGAAATCATAAAAAAACAAAACAAAACAAAAAAACAACCAACAAGGAAAGACTGAGAACCCATCACAGACCAGTGGAGACTAGAAATCTTGACCGAGAAAGCACATTAATGGAAAATTGGTGGAGTTAGAATGAAGTCTTGAGTTTAGTCAACTAAACTCAATTGGTACATTTAGTAATGTACCAATGTTGGTTCTTCGTTTTGGTAACGTAAGATGGTGACATTAGAGGAAAGAAAAGTGGGTAAGGAGGATACAGGAATGCTCTGTATTTTGCAACTGTTTTATAAATCTAAAATTATTACAAAATAAAAAGTTTAGTACAAAAAAGATCCTACAGGAGGTCCTAATGACTAGCCAGTTTGGACAATCACCTGGTTAGAAAATAGGGCTGAAAATAGAAAGTAATCATTTAGCTGATTGTAATTTTAGACTCCACCACAGTGCCTAGTGATAATTTCTAAGTAAATATTTATTTAAACGCTGAGACCATGGGTGTTTTGTGACATGGAATGGCATTATGAAAAAGAATACCAAGGCAAAATCATAGGGATAGAAAGTAGAATGGTGTTTGCCAGGGGCTAGGAGAGGACAGGGTGGGGGGTTACTGTTTAGTGGGTATAGCATTTCAGTTTTGCAAGATGAAGAGTTATAGAGATGGATGGTGGAGATGGTTGTACAATGGTATCAATATGCTTAATACTACTGAACAGAGCATTTAAAGATGGTTAAGATAGGAAATTTTGTGTCATGTGTGTTTTACCACAATAAAAACATTTGAAAAAAAAAAGAAGGCTGGGAGTAGAGTGTTGGTGGCGACCATATATGTGGTGTGGGAGTTGGAAAAAGAGCTGGCAGAGTTGAGTGAAGAGGGAAGACAAGTCAGGAAGCTGAGAATGGGGGTGGATTTTGGATGGAAGACTTGGGAAAGGCAACCATATCAAATACTGCAGAGGGAGGAGGCTGAGGTTCAGGAAGAGGTCACTGGTGGGTGAGCTATGAGGAAATCACTGGTGTTCTTAAAAAGCCAGAGACAAGACATTGGTAGTAACTGAAGAAGACACACACACACACACACACACACAGACAACTGAGAGGATAAAAGTTGGAGTGGTGGCTAGAAAAGAGAAAATTTTGGTTTATGAGAGCCAACTTCAAATCATTGAAAAGTTGTCTCAACAAAAGTTTCCTCTGTGTAGTTCAGAGGGCACAGATTGGATTAAAACTAAAATTCCAGGAAGGCAGCTCTCACCTTAATTTTCTCCCAGGTAGAGCTTTGAAAAAAATGGAATCGGTGGCTTGGGATGTGGTGAGCTTCCCATGCCTGGACATGTTTATGGTCTGGTGGCACTTATGGAAGTTGTGTAAGGGATTCTTGAGTTAGATAGGAGGTGTGCCAAATGACCACCAAGGGTTCTTGTGTCTCTACAAACACAGCATGATGTTACTGCCATTTGGGAATGCTTTGGAGTTTGGAAGACGGGGTTTCAAATTAAGACACTGTCAGCTGACTTCTCTGGGAAGAAAAGAAGAGGCAGGACATTTGAAAACTTGTGAACCAGTGGTGAGGTTTTTCCTTCTTAAACTGTATTCAGTGACCTTGTCTTCTCATGAATGAGATATCAAGGTTAACATCACTAATGATGTCATGTGGATATGACATATTCCTCATATGATGTGATAATAGGATATCTTGGAATTTAGTACCAATCCCATGCCCCAGGCTCAGGTTTGGCCTTATATTTTACCATTTATTAGGATAATAACTTATCATGGGGATTCAATTATGAATTGGAAAAAACCCTGGCATAACTATAATTGATACATGATATTAACAAAAGTTTCAAATGTGATTATTGATTATTTCAGGAGACACATTTTCAACATTGTCATTCTTTGATAGAAAACTTCTATGAGAAAATTCTCTAATCACTTTTAGATATGTGACAATTTTCCTGAAATGGAGGGTAAGATGAGTGATTGAATGTGTGATTTAGATGCGAGGCGAAACTGCACCTAAGAATAATAAGCTACACTTCACATTTGCTTTTGCAGAAGCATGACAAAGGAAATGCATCCTGTTCTCTCTTAGTAATTTCTATTCAACAGTATTCACCACTGTTAAATACTTCTTAACTGGTTTTCTAGACTAGTCAGAATCTTTATTGGGACTCTGTCTTTCGGATGTGCTGAACAGATATTGCAGAATTTCAACTGGAAATATGTGGTGTGACCATGTCTCAATGTGTCTTATTTTCATAGGTAACACAGGAAAATCAATTGAATTATTTCACAGTCACACCACACACAACAAGAAGGCCCTTGTTCTTAATACTCTGTATAATTGTTCATCCCAGCTGGACAGCTTTACTCAGTATCTTCCAAACACACTAGGCTCATTTCTATGTCATTGCCTTTGATCCAGTTTTTTTCCAACCTCTGTGAAACTTTTCCTTATGGATTCTCCAGCTCAACACATTGCTCTTTTTTGGGACTCCAATAGAATCTATTTTCTATATACCAGACACTTAAAATATACTGCCTCATCTTTCTTTTTACTTTTGGTCTCTGCAAATAGTTTCGTTGATAAAGATAATAATGGATTAATGTTAAGTTGGATTGGCTTTCCCTAGCTCATTTTAAGAGCCTAAATTCTGGGGCTTTTTCAGGTTGGGTAAGCATCTACTCTTAAATTCTATGTTCTTTCCCTTACCATTATTAAAGTTTGATGACGGTTTCCTCATGGTTCAGAGACTGTGTTATCACTAAATCCAGAGGCCAACTCCACATTTTCTCCTCATTTTGCAATCGGATAATCCTTCCTGATAACAAATTGTTCTTTTGCTTGGTTCCTTTCTCCTCCTCTCTATGAACTATTATGGAAATTCAGTGAGCCCAGAGCTTTCCATTTAAAGTATTATAATGTCTGACTGTCTGGAATGGTCTTATCATAAAGGAATGGGAATCAAAAAGTCAAGTTTTGACAACCGATGATTTCTAAGAAACTAGCTCTAGGTTATTATGGGTTTTCCATTCAATTTAGTCATTGTTGTCACAGATTTAATAATGGTCATGGTGAGAAAAAAAAAAAAAGAGGTTGATTTACTGGCAAAGGCATTATTGTAGTGTTGACAGTTTTCAGATATATGAGTTAGCTTATGTATGACAGGTGGTTAAATTACTTCCCTCTCTGGGCTTTAAAAATATAAGATTGTGGAGTACTTTTATAAGTTAAAAAAAGTGTTATCCATCATTCTTAGCCTTTCTTAAACACCAAGATACTGTTTCTACCTTTTGGGATAAAATTTTACATGGGAAGAGGAAAGAGTTCATATATTACTCTCCCAATTTTGAATGAACATAAACTATGAAGACTCCCTTATTTTTTTCTGTCCTGTCTCTATCCCTTCCTAGCCCTGAAAATCCAGAAGCCTGTCTTTGAGTTTGATAGTATAGGCAGTTTTCCAGGTGATGTGATTTGAGAGACCTTGGAAAAGTCCCTCTTTATCTTAGAACATGGCTGTCCATGAGATGTCTTGATGCCTCAAATGCTCATTGGACCAGGGCACAAAAATATGCCCCTCTGAAGACCCCTTTGACCACTTCCTTTGTCACTATTTAGCTCCCTACCCATACTGGCTTGCCCCTTGTTTTGGGCTTGGATAACACCATGTCCAGGGCATGAGTTCTGGCCTCTCATTCAGCAAAGGGCCAGAGATTGAGACCATTAGTACCCATTACATGGAATTTTGTCCAGGAAATGGGTGATGAAAGTGATTGGGGCAGACATATTTCTCCTTCATTCTTTCTTCCATGAACTACTTCAAGATAAAGTTTTTTTTGGTTTTTAAAATGCTTTATATAGCTTATGTATGAGTGAACATGTGGTCTGAACAAAGTTTGGTGTCGCTTTGTGGTGCACTTTGGAGCTGCATCTGTGTGAGGGGCACACACATTGCATTGCTTTGTCTTCTTCTTTGCTTCATTTCTTTTTTTCTTCCTCATTCTTGTGACCCCAGAACTTGTACCTCCCAAATAAAGTGATAATCTCTTCATAGGGACCTTTCAGATTCTGCTTTCTAGAAGACCCAGTTTGAAGCACTTGAGTTTAGAGTATTTGAGTTAAGTAATTTCTCTCCTTGCACATCTGCTTTGAAAGCAAACACATTTGGAAAGGAAATTATATTTAAAAGTTATCTTCTATTTGGGGAATGTCAAGGCAGTACAAAAATATTGGTTTATAGGAGGGCAATACAACAATGAAAAAAATGGAAAAGGAGTCAACAAAAATAGATGGACGAGAATGCTAATGTCAAACTTCACCTGTTTTAGTTTTTGTCTCGGTCAGTCACAAGCCCACAATAATAAACATCATTCCATTCCCTAATATTTTTTTCAACTGCATGTTATTTTTTTCTTTTTTCTTTTATTTTGAGAGAGAACGAGAAAGAGAGAGGGAACGCTCTTGCGTGCCTGCACAAGCAGTGGGGGAGGGGCAGAGGGAGACGGAGAGAATCTTAAGTAGACTCCGAGTTGTGTGCAGAGCCAACTCGGGGCTTGATCTCATGACCCTGATATCATGACCTGAGCTGAAATCAAGAGCCAGATGCATAACCAACTGAGCCACCCAGCCGCCCCTTCAACATGGTAGATGTCGTCTCATTTTGGACTTAGAAAATGCTCTCTGTATAGTATGCATACTCAGGATTCTGTTTTTCTTCTTGACAATGAAGATACAATGAAAAAATGTCCCAGATCCTTATAGTTTTTACTCTGAATGTTGATTAAAACTTTAAAAACTTTATTAACTTTGTTTTTCTAAAATTAGAGATGGAATTTATAATCTCCTTGGTTGTTAGCACCATTCCAGATCTGATTTTATCTACTGTGTTTGTATCACTGAATCACTTAACCAACCCACTGACTCAGTAACCCTGTCAGACATACACAGTATGCTGAGTCACCAGCAGAACTGTCCTGAGAATACAAAGAACCATACAAGATGTCATATTTCTCTTCATCAACTGAGGTGCATTCACTTCAAATGTCTTTTAAAAACGCTGGAGAGAAACAGAGTGTGGAAAGGCCAACACATTGTTCTGCCTCACTAAGTACATACATATAACCACACTGTAGGAATGTGGTATGTGTATGTATATTTATCTTTTGTACCTTATTTCATAGCCATATTTTACACAGGGATCAAATCATAGCATAAATGTAGAAATATCCACTTAGGAGAATGATCATCTACTGTTTTACCAGAAGAATTAGAATCCTTTTTTACTTCAACTCTTTTATTGCTGCTATTGTGTTGAGTACCTACCCTGTGCCAGGCATTACCAAGGTTAATAATTCATAATTTATTTTTTCTCTTTTTTAAAGCACATAACTAGATCTCTACCATGTAACTTACTTATTATGGGCCTCATTTTACAGATGGGGAGCCTGAAGTTCAATGTTGAGTGACTTAATCATAATCATAAAGCTAGTGATTAGAAAGTACATCCAGGATTCAAATCTGGTGCCATTTGACTCCCAGTTTATCTTTTTCCCACTAATCTATACCCCTTTCTTCTAATATAAATAGAATTTTAGGGATTTGACTATGAGATATTCTTCCAAGTTCTGCTTATATTCAGAGATTAATAAATTCTCCTTTCTTTGATTTACAGTTATATTTTCTAATGGGACATGGAGTGTGGTTCAAATCCTAAAATGAGATTGATACAATATCATAAGAAATCGTTGGATTTGGTAGATACAAGCAGAAGTTAAGATATCCAAGAAGATGTCCTAAGTCATCAGAACACAGATGAATGCTGTCAAAAAAATTATTTTTTGATAATGTTATATTTATTTTTAAAATATAAAATGCATTTGGCTGTAAAAATGGAAAATTCAGCTCAGAGATGAGGCAAATACAACATACATAACTGCTTCAGTTGGTCACATTTGATCTTTTTAAATGGTTGACCCAGCTGGTGTACAACTTACCTCAGCATTTAGCAGTTAACTATGAGACAGTGGGTCATGCTCCTTGTCAGGCTGGCTCTCTTTCAATGCTTATATTGTTCCCAATGACTTCATTCTCCATGCTGGCTGACAGGGATAATACTTTTAATAAATTCTGTAATTTTTAATTTGAGCATCTCATAAATGGAGCCTTGACTCATGAAAGTAGAATTGGGTTTCTTTTCTTTTTTGTCTTTAGTTTTATGAGTACAGTTGATATTTAAAAACTAGCACCAGTAATAGAGACTCAATTTCCCATCACTCAACAAACACAACTAATCTAACATTGTTTTTGTTTTATTTTGTTTCTATTGTTTTAATGCATCCTTCAGAAACTCTGCAGGTCACGTGAAGTAGGTTAAATGAAAGAATAAGAAAAAAAGATTGTGAAATATTTGACTGATAGGTGAAATCTAATACAATTTTTAAAGAGACGTTTAAAAAGTCTAAAATCATTTTTTTTAGATAAAAAACAAAAGTGAAACAAAACAGAGCCACAACAAAAAAGAAAAAATAAACCCATCAGTACACTGCTTCCCAGTAGTACAAGAGATATAGGAGTTTCCTTTAATTGTAAACAGACTAAAACCCCAGTATTTAATCAGATAGCCAAAAATGGCTGATGTGCTATGGGACTGCATTACCAGAAATATGGTGCCTACAATGTGGGGGACGAGAGCCCCGTTCTAGTCTGTCTTTGCCAGACCATGTGAAATGGCACCTTGGTTTGACTGTACAATTAAGGGACCATGGCAAGGATTATGAGGGTCTTGATGATGACAAGTAAAATGTGGTTGAAGGAACCAGGATGTTCAGCCTGAAGAAGAGGAATCCTTTCAGGAAGATTTGATAGCTGGCTTCAAATAAATGAGAACCTGTCATGGGAAAGAGAGGTTAGATTTAGTCCAGGTGATTACAATGAACAGAGTAAAATTATGGGAAGGAAAAAACCAGCTTAATGTAAAGAAGTATTTATAGAGCTTTAGAAATAAATGCTTAATAATCTCTTTGAATGAATGGACGGCTGCAATTGAAAGAATGGATGAAAGATCTCACTGAAATGGAACGCCTTAGAAGAGAGTGAAGACTCGGTACTGAAATTGTAAAGGCAGGCTTGAAGAACTCTCCCAGAGGATGATTTCAGGGAAGTTGAGAGTTGGTTGGTAGGATATTTTAATTCCTCTAAGGTTCTTACTAATAAAACTTGTGACTCTTATGAATGAAAATCTTATTATGTTTTCCACATCTAAGTATCGTATTTTCTTTTATTTTCTCTAAAGTATAATCCATACTTTCTCTGATAAAGATAATGACTATTTTAATAACATATGTTTTTTTAAGTAAATTCTTTTACTATATTATTTCTTTTGATTTTCATGAACCAGATTATGGGATGGGCAGGAAACCCATGATTCTAATTTTTCTTGATGAAAAAGGTCAGGATAGATTGTTAATTAGCTCAAGGTCACACGGTGAATTAATGACTGAGTTCGATGATCTTTCCACAAGATAATGAAACTTTCCCAAGGAAATTTTTTAAGAAGTCAGAATTTGAGCCTTTGAGGCTGTGTGATTGATTTACATTAAAGCAACACATTCAAAATGAAAGCTATATTTTGGACAAAAAAATATTAAAACAGGTTGGAGAGAATGCAATAGTTCTCAACCAGGTCAGTTTTCCTTTCAGGGATATTTAGCAATGGTGGGAGATATTTTTGATTGTGACAACTCAGAAGTAGGGGGAGAGGTGGGGGTAGGATGTTATCGGCATTTGGAGGGCAAAAGTCATGGCTAATCATTATTCTGTGATGCACAGCCTCCCATAACACGGAATTATCCAGCCCCAAATGTCAATAGTATGAAAGTTGAGAAACCTTTGGATGTTTTGCATTCATTTTAAGCCAGAACTTGGATTCCTTTGAACAATGAGGTGAGATATATAGAATGTAAAATACCTTTAAGCTCTTATTTTCTAAAGACCTTTCATTTACTGAAAATAAAGTTATATTTGCAAAATTACTAACTTTGACTGCAAAGGATCATACACTGCAGAAGAGGCCCTGCCTTTCAGGCTACACTTTGTAACCTTTTCTGCCTTTACTGGTAGCCCATCCTTTGCCTCTTTCCTATACCTTTGGCTTCTTTCTATCGATTTTCTCTCACGTTAAGAACAAAAACAAAAACAACTCCCTTTTTTTCTTTATCTATTCACTCATCTTTCCCCTCCCTTTCTCAGTTGGACATCTTTGAAGAGTAATCTGAAATCATTTGCATACTTCTTATGGCACTAGTATTTCTCCCTAATGTTTGTCTTCTGGTGTCCCATGTATCTGTGATTGGTACCACAGTCCAGCCAGCCACTCAAGTCCCAAACTCTGGGGTCATTCTAGACTTCTTTTTTTCTCACTTCCCATCCTATCCCACCAGCCACCAAGTCTTTTATATTTTACTTTGTGAATATCTCTCATGTTCATTTCTTCTTCTCCATACCCAGTGCCACCACCTAGGTTTAGGTGTGTCTGAATCACCTATCCTGGTGTTCAAGCAACCTTTTCAAACAAACACACACACAACAAACAAACAAAAATATTATGCTTATTTCTCTCTTAAAGCTTTTCAGTGACCCCAAATTAAGTGCCTAACAGAATCCAAAGTAATTAAGATGGTCATATTTATTTGCCCCCCAGCCTCCTCTCCATCACAAACCCCACCTACCTGCCAGACAAACCAGACAGGTTGTATTATTTACACTGTGTCCTTTTACAAGCTGTCCCTTTTGCTTAGAATGCCTTGGCTAGTTACAACTTTGTTTATCCTTTCCATAAAAATTAATTTCATTTTTAATAAAGTAATAAATATACATAGATTTTAAAAAATCCAATAGGACTAAAAGGTTTACAACAACAAATAGCAGATCTTGGCACCATGGCTTCCTTCCTCTCCATCTCCTAGAAGCAACCATTTCTGACTCTTTTTTTTTTTTTTTAAAGATTTTATTTATTTATTTGAGAGAGAGAATGAGAGAGAGAGAGAGCAGGAGAGGGGGGAGGGTCAGAGGGAGAAACAGACTCCCTGCCGAGCAGGGAGCCCGATGTGGGACTCGATCCCGGGACTCCAGGATCATGACCTGAGCCGAAGGCAGTCGCTTAACCAACTGAGCCACCCAGGCGCCCCATTTCTGACTCTTTTAAGTGTTTCTTCTGTATTTACCTCCGTCTTGCTAAATCACTTGCTTGTAATACTATTTGTTGAACTGGCAAGTTTAGATTTTACCTACTGAGTTTCTCTACCCTCCTAATTTCAGTATATCACTATAGGGGTGATACTCAAAACATTTAAGAACTGGCACCGCATAGATACTGATAAATCACCACAGTTTCCTCACATGGTGTATGTGGGCTAATTACTGGTCCTGATTTTATGATAATTTTTGATATAATAATTTAAATTATCAGTATTTACATTATTATTACCATATAAATCTTGTCTACTGCCGAAACAAATAACCTCAATGATTATGTTATCTTGCTTACACAACTTTTATCTTCTAGAAGTTATTAATTGATGTTTTAAAAAAATCATTTCTTCCTCGTTAAAAACTCCCCACAATGCTCACCTTCTCTATCAAGTCTGCAGCTAGGTAGATTTGATTCTCCATCCTGTGTCACCTCCGCTGTTGTCCTTACTACACTACACCTTAAAGATTTGTGTGTCTACCTTCCTTACCAGAATGCGAGCTCCTTAAGGTCAGTGATAATATCTGTTATCTTTGAACCTTCAGTGCCTTGTGTCATGGTACTCAATAAATATTTGTTGAATTATGGATGGAACAGGAATGCCTTTCCTCTTTGAAGCAGTCTTCAGTATTGAGTAAATGGCTTTGTGAGCATTTCTGTGATTCCTGAGTCACTTCGCACAGATCACAAACTGAAATGCCTGTCAGGGTCTAGGCAGTTAGAGTAAATGAGCGCAGCAAGCCTGATGGAGCCTGTGGCATTAAAGGGGGTCACCTGCTGCTTAGCCTTGCCCAGCTGTTGCTGAGAAGGTGTTTCACACCTGTGTTGCCAGACCTTCTGCTTTTTCAGTGGAAGCAGAAAAATCCGGGTTTAAGATGAACTGTCATGATTCAATTTTTTAAAACTATGCAGATCAAGAAAATGTCTCTTCAGGCGGATTTGGTTCATGGCCACTGGCTTGTGACTATAACCTGAAGTCTGTGGGTGGGGAGAGTAGTGCAGGCTACCCCAGGGCCTTGTGCTTGCTGCTTGGTTTGCCTGAGCGTGCTTCCTCCCTAGGAGTCCTGTCCAGACCTCTCCCCAGTGGCATCCCTTCTGCAGCTGTTGCCAGCATGTGGAGTGAGTCATAGCAGAAGAGAGTCTGGGCACAGGCCCCAGCCTGCCAGAATGCTTGAAGGCCCTGGGCAGGGTTTCAGTGGAAGCAGGGCTCTCTCTTTTAAGTGGAAGTGGAGAACGATGGGTTAAATTGTAAGTGACAGAAAGGAGTGTGAGTGGACTAAAAATTGTGTACTAGGTGCCAAGCCACGTGCCGTTTCTTATGTTACTTAATTTTATTTTTACAATAACCTCTAGAAGGAGATATTGCCATCCCCAGTTTGTGGATGTTGAATCTCTGTAAGATTTAGAGCGTTTTGTAAAATTCCCACCATTAGAACAGATTAACTCCAGAATTAAGGCCTCCTGATTCTGCCCATGGAGAAAGCTCATGTATGGGAATTTAAAAATGAATTAAACCTATTTTATAATAATAAAGAAATGGATTGAGATTTTCCACTAGAAACGGATACTGGGATTTTTTAATCTGAAAGTTGTTTTGTTCTTTTATAGATTGTTTTGTTCATTCTTTCAACATTTGCGTTCTGTGTTAGTTACCAGGATTACAAAGATGAGTAAATATACAATCAGCGTGCTTGGAAAGCCCTAAATGATTATATGTTTCTGGTTTGTTATAAGTGTGAAAGGAGGGTGGCAGGTATTGGGATAAAAGATATGAAAAATCTAGAAATTTCGTGGCCAAATTGTGTGTGTGTGTTTTTCAATTGGGGAGACGCTCCTTTTTTTTTTTTTTTATTCTTGTTGTTTTTTATTGTTGCAACAAATAAAATATGCTACTAGAAAATTAGAAAGTGCAAATAAGGAAAATTTTGCAGCTAAACCCTTTTAATGTATCTTGGATCATTTCCTTCGGAATAATTACTAGACATTCCTCTCACCCCCTTATCTTTCCATGATGCCTGTCCTTCTCAGCAACAGGGATACTTAGCTGAGGGAAGCTACAATTTTCAAATAATTCCCACAAATTGAATATCTAGTTCACACATCCCAAGAAGGAAGTACAAACAGTAGTCAATACCCGAGAAACACTGAGTCTGTATGGAATGGAGAGAGTACATTTACACGTGGGTGTAAATCAGTCTCCACTGTCATCCAGTCTCCCTGGAAATTCATCAGTGTATCTGTGCATCGGCCGAGAACTCTATTCGTCGCTTCTGTGATGTCTCCATCACAAGCTATGGCCAAGTCTCTTCACTCAAGATGCACAGTTACATGTAAGTGACGCTGGCTTGAAAATTCTGTCTTTGCCATTGAGCTTAAAAAAATTAGACTCGTTGGCCTGTGTACCCACCCCCACCCGCCTTGCTGTGGGAGACAGCCTTGGGAATGGAAGTCACAGCCTTGTTATTTTCATAAATGGGTCATGACTTTGGTAGAGTACTTTGCATTGAGGAAATATTCAAGTTTTCATGCTTGTTTTGGTTCTGTTTTGAACTTGAAGGTCTAGTGATCCTCCACTGTGTTGTGGCAGATGGGAATTCAACCAGGAGTCCTGGAAAGGATGGCCTTCTCTGTGGAGATCCTGGGGAAAACTGCACAGGTAATGCTTAACGAATGATGCATTTGTATTTTATCAGCCTCGTGTTCAATCTCGGGAAGTTGATTTCCCTAATTTTAATTTTTAATACTCTTGTAATCATAAAACTAGGTAGTTTTTTGAGCACACACTAATATCCCAGGCTCTCTGCCAAGTGCTGTACGTGTAGTAATGCCTTCACTCCGCACAAGGGCCCTCTGAGCCGGATAGTATGTTTGACTTCATTTCAAGGTGAAGCCCAGAAAGATTAAGTAACTCGCCCAAGGTTACAGAGCAGGTAAATTGAAAATCTGGGATGCACACTCAGGTCTTTCTGATTCCAGTGCTTCCATTTTTAATAATTACACTATTTTAGGAGTCGCGGGCGTGTCCTCCAGACTCAAGCATAGAACATCTTCAAGGAGATTCATAAAAAGTTGGCACATTCTATTCAAATTATTTTTTTTCTATTCCACACTTAAAAGAAGGGAGTAAGGCAATGACTTTTACATATTTTTACCTGAGAGATGCTTGATTCAGTATTCTCAAAGCTATTAGTCCAAAGTAGGGATGAGCCTTGATCTAGAGTCAGATAATAAATATTTTAGGTCTTGTGGGCCATGCCGCCTTTTTACAGCTACTCAACTTGGACATTGTACTGCGAAAGCAGCCATAGACACCTTGCAAACGAGTGGCGTTAGAGGTACTTCAATAAAACTTTATTTAGCGAAACAGGCTGTGGGCCAGATTTGGCCCTTGGGCCATAGTTTGACTGACCCCTAGTCTGTTCTTTATAGATCGAATGGTCTGGTCTTCTACAGGGGCTGTTTCTGATTTAAAACAAAACACAGGCCAATTCTAAAAGTAGGTGGGAGAGAGCCTCCTATATTCCCTGGAAACTTTTTGGAGCTGAGAGGGTAGTGACTTGGTGTTAAGTGTGCCTTTCCTAGCACCCTAGAGAAGTCATAACTGAGCCAGGAACATGCTGACCAAGTTGTCCTGATGTGAGTCATCAGTTCCAGCCCAGTCTTCCTCTTTCTTCCTTCATACTAGTAGGTGGTCTGGAAAGTGCCCACAGGCTGTGGAATCCATTGGTGTCTTAGGTCATGCTTGTGTGGGTCTTGTCACTCACATAGAGAGAAGAACAAGGCCAATTTTATGTGGTTGTGTGCTTTTCTTCAGCTGAGTTTTAAATATCTTCAGTGATGGCATTTTCATATCTCCTTTGGGGGATTATTCCATCATCCAGTGATTGACAGTGTTAAAAAACCTGCTTCATCATTATCCTAAATGTGTTACCTATTTTTTTTATTTTAGTAAGAATATTTAAACATGGGATCTACCCTTTTAACAGAACTTTAAGTGTACAGTATAAGATTGTTAACTATAGGGGCGCCTGGGTGGCTCAGTCGTTAAGCGTCTGCCTTCGGCTCAGGTCATGATCCCAGGGTCCTGGGATCGAGCCCCGCATCGGGCTCCCTGCTCGGTGGGAAGCCTGCTTCTCCCTCTCCCACTCCCCCTGCTTGTGTTCCTGCTCTCGCTATCTCTCTCTCTGTCAAATAAATAAATAAAAATCTTAAAAAAAAAAAAAGATTGTTAACTATAGGCAGGATGTTGTACAGTACATCTCTAGAAATTATTCATCTTGCATAACCCAAACTTTATACCCATTAAACAACAACTCCTCATTCCCCCCATACTTACACCCCCCTGCCCTGGCAACCACCATTCTACTCTCAGCTTCTGTGGATTTGGCTATTTAGATACCTTTTTAAAGTAGAATCATGTGTTCATTCTTTTATAACTGGCTTACTTCCCTTAGCATAATGATCTCAAGGTCCATCTGTGTTGTTGCAGATGGCAAGAGTTCCTGCTTTTTTTAAGGCTGAATAATATTCCATTGTTTGAATAAACCACATTTTCTTCATCCATTCATGTGTTGATGGATATTTAGGTTGTTTCCACATCTTGGCTATTGTGTATAGTACTGCAGTAAACATGGTAGTGTGAGTATCTCTTTGAGATTCTGATTTCAATTCTTTTGGATACATACCTAGAGGTTGGATTGCTGGATCATACGGTAGTTCCGTTTTTCAGGGTTTTTTTTTTTTTTTAGAAAACTCCATAGTATTTCCCATAGCAGCTATAGGTTCCCTTTTCAGTCTATTAATTGTTTCTTTCCCATGCAGAAGATTGTTAGCTTGTTTAAGGTCACACAGTAAGTGGAGTAGCCTGACACAAATTTGGAGAGACTGGTTCCAGAATTATTGTTAATCACCATGCTAAACTGCTAGAATCATGTGGGAAGATCACAATGCTGAATATGCAAAGAAAATTCTGAAAAATAATCCTTGAAAGTAAAGTCCAAAAAGGACAAACTGTTCTTGAAAAGGAATTAATGTGGAGCAGGAGCATATTGTCTTTATTTAGACTGTGTGACCTCGGGCAAGTCACTTAAGCTTTTAGACATCAGTTTGCAACTTGTAAGATGAAGAAATGAATCAGATGATCTTTAGGAGTTGTTCTGGTTTCTAAATGACTTTATAATTTTATTTTCAAATAGCCCCAATCTCTAAGCATTTCATTTTTAGTTTGTCCTTTTCTGCCTTGAGTAAAGAATGTATTCATTCCTACCAATACTTCTGTGTACCTGCAATGCAGCAGGCCCTGTTCCAGGTACTCCGGATGCAACAATGAACATAGTCAAAGATGAGGCTGGAGAGGTAATGGAGAAAGAGAGGTAATGGGTAATGTCATGTAGAGCCTTGCTGGGGATTATAAAACCTTCAGCTTTGAGTTTCAATAGCAAAATGGTGTCTGCGTGCAGATGAGACAGTTAAGAGGGGACAGACAGAAGCAGGGAGACTAGTTAGAAGTTGTTGCCATGGAGACTACTTCCTGTCTAGAGATAAATATCAGGCTTAGACCAAGGGAGTAGAGATGGAGGGATGATTCTGCATATATTTTGAATACAACCAATAGAATTTTCTGACGAATTGGATGTAGAGTAAAAGAGAAAGAAGTCAAAGTGACTCTAAGATATTTGACCTGAATCACAGAAAGAATGTAGGTATCATTTACTGAGATGAGGAAAGACCAGATTTGAGGGGGGAAATCAGGTGTTCCATTTGGGTAGTGTTAATTTCAAATGCCGGTTAGACAACCAGGTGGAGATGTTCACTGGACTCTTAGACATTGAAGGAAGAGATCTGGGATGGAAACATAAATTTGGGATTGTTACCATGAAGGCGTTCAAAGCCAGGAAATGCCCAGAAAGGGAGTGTAGAGAGAAGAGATGAGAAAGCACTGAGTCCCCATGCATTGCAAAATTTAGAGGCTGGGGGATATGGGAAAGAACCAGCAAAGGAGACGGAGCAAAGGAGGCATTATATATACCAGAATCCCATAGCTTGCACTCTTGAAAAGCTAAAGAAATACAAGTTCTCTTCCTGTTCATTTTTCTTTGTCTGCCCCCCAGCTGTGAATAATTTTAAACATGTAAATACACTTACACATCAACACCAAATTCTTTTTTCTTCCTTTAAAGGGATAGAATGAAAAGGGCAGCTCTAAGTGAAGACCCACTCCTGTAAGCTGAGAAATCATTGGCCTAGCCCTCCTGGTTAAAAGACATGCAGATCTGTTCTGATTAAGCCTCCTGCCTAAGCATATTCTAGTAACACTGGAGGGTTAACAAGTACATCTGTGAGATCTATTTTTCTTTTCCTGGAGTCACCAACTCTTTTCCATTTCTGTAGGAAATGGCATTGGATGTAACACAAATGGGAATCCTCAGATAAGAGAGATTTTCAAATTTTGCACTTCTTCAAGGACAGTGTGAATTTATATTCCCCCATCTCAGGGAGATAGCAGGCAAGATAAAGAAGGAAAATTAACTTAGAAAATATAAAACTTTCTACCTCATCTCCTGTTTTAAGAAGGTTGTTAAAGGAGGAAACCCCTATTGGGAAGTTGCCAGGAAGCCAAGGATTGGAGGTTAAAGGCTTAGCCTCTACTTCATAGACTAGGAAGAAACTTCCCTGCAAACTTAAACTGTGACCACTTAAACTTGTCTGTGCATTAGCTGCTCCCTTTTTAAGGTCAGACATCTATGTGGGAAGAAAAATCTATAGGTATTTGTTTTACTCCTTCTCTCTCGTTAACACTGTTGGGACTTTTATCTCAAAATTTAGGCCCTCCTTTTAAATCTCTTGCACAGAGATTTAACTATGTATTTAACTAGGGGGTTAGAGATACTATGAGGTTATCACACTGTAATGAGAACTACATAAAATATATTACACTTCAAGTTGATTTTAGAAGAGCTGCTGATATTAATATCATTTATAAAATCATTAAATAGATTTGTAATGAGCACAACTGGAAGAACTAAGTGAATGTTTTATGAAAAATAAAGCTAATGTATAAATTCTGAGGAGTTTTAAACATAAAGCATCACAAGGCCTGTTTGGGTTTGAGAATAAGAATTGTGTACAAGAAAGATCAGAGAACTGTGCTATTTAATCAAAGCAGCCATCAAACTGAGAAAAATTCCGTACTTAAACTAAGTCATTTGAGTGTGCGCTCTATTCCTCCACTTAAGTTTGACCCAAGAGAATCTATCACATCTCATCTAACTATTCATATGATCCAAGGAAGGTGACCACTTCTTGTCTATTTGCCCATATGATCGAAGAAAGATGTTCTTACTTAGAATTAGATGTTGTCATACACCTACCTACAGGAACCCTCATAGTTTCTTATCTAATTGGCTTTGGAATCTTTGGAATATGGCATCTCAAGAAGAGATTGAGATATGTTACTTGTGGTGCCTATCTGCTTAGGAGTTTGTGTTGGAGTTTTACAGTGCAATTTTGTGGGACTGACTCACTCCCAGAGAATGTTTTGGTTTTGGGAACGTGGGTTGGAAAAGAGTAAGGTAGGAGGGATAAAAGATCAATTAGGTTCCACCACCCTGGTATCAGGGGAATTTTCATGTTAGGTTTTCAAGACCAGGTCATTCGTTTCTCAACAAAGAAACAATACATGGGACGAATCATTCTTTTGTCATAGGATTAACTTTTCCTTCTTGATAAACATCTCTGGAATGGAAAGGTAGGTCTTGCCATCCCCTGCCCTATGTCATCAGGTCTCACGATAGGCAGAAAATGTTAGATTTCACAGTTGTTCAATTTTCAGATAATGTGACCTTGATGAATAATAGATGAAGAGAACTGGAATCGAAGGTGCGTTTTGAAAGGGGGTATGCTGATAAGCCTTCTCATTTCCATCAGAGAGAAGAGATGATCCCATCTGTTTGGGGAGGTGGGGGGAGGGCGGCACAGTATGTGTGATGTATTTTTCTCCAGTTTTTAAAGTTCCATAGAGAAATCACTGGACATTTTCTGCTTGGTGGCATGGAAGGGTTTTTAAATCCAAATAATTCTGGGAATATTTAAGATCATGTTTATTTGGCAGAGGAGAGAGTTCTGTGAATGATCCAAACAGCGCCTGGCAACCATTTCCTTGGCACGGGTCTGTGCTGCTTGGATGGGCTGAGGCCGGTCAAGTCACTGCAACCAGCAGCTGCTGGTCAAGGCACTTTCTGGTATCTCGCTCTATATGGTGTTTATTAAAAGGCTGGCTACATTTAAAGGGGCCTAACAACTAGAGGAAGTAGTAAAGCTCCGGATACAGAGCCATATGGCTCTTACGCTTAAAGTCAGGGATGCTTTGCGAAGTAGGAAGGACCTTTCTGGAGCACAGCAGATCTGTCACTAAGTCTTATTGCTTCTTAAATTCATCTCCTAGACCTTCGTGCCCCTGCTGCAGGCCCACGTCACATATGTTTGCATGAGTCAGCCAATGCCTTTCTCCTTGCTCCCAGCCTCTTCCTACTCTAATCCAATCAGCAGCTTTCTACCTAATACACTGATACAATGTTAAACTCAAAAAGAGTAGCTCTTACATATACCATTTAATATAATCCATAAGACCTTTCTTCAGCTCTCCCTTGCCTTGTATTTCAAGTGTAAACACCTCAGCCTACTGACATTTGAGGTTTCTAACTTCCATTCACAGCCGTCCTTGGCTGCTCCCCACCAGGTCCCCTACATCTCCATTAAATCTGCCTCCTACCCCCTGCATGATCAGGCTTGCGTATTCCTGACCCTGAGCTTTTGCTCCTAACATCCTCCACAACTGAATAGCTTGCTTACCTCCTCTTAAAAAAAAAAAATCCGTATTTTCCAGAACATTTTCTTTCATTAGATAAGCACTCTTTGTAATGATAACAAGATTTCTCTTAGAATTGTCAAGATTTTCAAGATTCTAGCATCAACTCAGTTACTGAGGACTTGATTGTCTGGGGTCCTCTGCTAGGAACATCCATGTGAGTTCTTATTTGAGCTCCATAACAGCCCTCTAAGGCAGATGCTATCATCTTCAGTATACAGGTGGGGAAACTGAGGCGCAGACAGCTTCGTAAGCTTGCCCAGACCCATGCAGCTAAGGAAAGGCAGAGCTAAAAACACTGATTTCTTTCCTCCTAATCTGGTCTTCTTTCTTTTCACTGTTTCCAGCATGCCACAACTGTTTATGTGGTTACTATGGCTGTTCTTATTGATGGGTTGTTTATTATCGTCTTTAATGTGTTTTGTTGTACCAATTTAGATAGACAAGATATGGTTTACTCTTCTGATGTTTCCCAGGGCTTACTACAGGGCTCTGGAAATAGCAGGTACGAATGAAAGTTGACTGATAAGTTTATTTGTCAAAACATACAGATCTTTGTTTTTAAGACACTTTGCAGTTATTTCTGGAAGAAATTTCAGTAAGAGCCCCATTGACTGGCATGCATGGGAGCAAATGTTGGCATGCACAAACTGTCAGCATAGCTGGTAATCAAGTCACCAACCCAAACCAGGTCAGCCAGTTCCTCAGCAGCATTCTGCCACCCCCTGAACCTTTGTGACCTGGCATCACAGGAATTTGCTGAGTATAGATCATCCAAAGTTCTTGGCAATTCCTCTCCTTGGTGGCCCTGGGCAATAATATGTACTCATTTTATCGTATTAATTAAGAAGTTTTAGGAGTCATTACTATTCAGGTCATTGGGATGCCCGGTGCCATACCAAACCTCGTGTGAAACGCCCTTCTGAAGTGAACATCGTGGTCTTTCTGGCTCCACAGGTGTCTGAGTCCTGTATGCTGTTGGTCACACCACAAATGTGGGAAAGTCCAACCCTGGCCCGGAGCTGGCTAGTTAGCTGTAGTCTCTGGGTGTGGGCACATGTCTGGTGTGGATCAGCACATGGAACAGCAAGTCCATATCTCTGTACTGTTTCTCTTGTCAATCCTTATTTATTAAAACCTTCTACATGTAAGCAAGGGAGAAATTGTTACATATTTCTATCCCCAGTTAAAAAAT
Source organism: Neomonachus schauinslandi (assembly GCF_002201575.2). Lineage (NCBI taxonomy): Eukaryota > Metazoa > Chordata > Mammalia > Carnivora > Phocidae > Neomonachus > Neomonachus schauinslandi. Next base: position 144,224,610 of record NC_058404.1, read on the forward strand.
TAGGCAATGAAAACTCTAAAAGGTAAGACAAGGAAGTTGGAGCAGGATCGAAATCCTGGATATGAAGCTTCCAGGATTTTCCTCTTTCTTCAGGGCAAGAGAAACCATTCAGAGGTTAACTGCGAGGGAGAATCTTTCATTCAGGCAAGCACAACTGGGTGCAGCAGGCTGAGAGCAGATGACAGCTCCCTGCTGAACACCTGGCTTGACCCAGCGCCAGAGTGAGAGGGTCATGGATTCCAGGGCAAAACCTACTGCGTCTGAGTCTCGCTTCTGCCACTTACTAGCTGTGTGATCTTGGAAAGTGACTTAGCCTCCATGTGTTGTTCTTTGTTCATCCATAAATGGGAGATTAGAATGATGCTTACCTCACAAGGCTGTTATAAGCATTAAGTTATTATATATTAACATATATATATATATATATATATATAAAGTATATGACCAGTATCCAGCACTTGGTAAGCATTATGTGCATGTTTAAGGAAAGAAGAGAAGGAAAGGAAAGGAAAGGAAAGGAAAGGAAAGGAAAGGAAAGGAAAGGAAAGGAAAGGAAAGGAAAGGAAAGGAAAGGAAAGGAAAGGAAAGGAAAGGAAAGGAAA